>NW_018220131.1:430775-432777 GCF_001263595.1 Phalaenopsis equestris
CTCCGTGCTATCAAGGGACAGATTTTAGCAGATTTTCTCGCTGCACACCCACTGCCAGCTGGGTCCTCTCTCAACGACGAGTTACCAGACGAGCAAATACTACAAATGGAATTTTCTAGTGCACAGCGCTGGAAAATGTACTTTGATGGTGCTTTGTCAGCCAGGAAAGACAAAGGACCAGGCACAGTTATACCAGGCAAGGCAGGGATCGGTTTGATCTTTATTACACCAGATAAGGGTATGTTGAGGTTCTCATACTACCTGACAGAGCCGTGCACTAACAATGAATCAGAATATGAAGCCTTAATCACCAGATTGGAATTGGTAATTTTAATGGATATAATAAACATTATCATCTATGGTGAATCTCAACTTCTCATCCCGCAAGTCGTCGGACAATACAGAGTTTTGAAACCAAGACTAGCAGAGTACCATCAGTACACAATGAAGCTCCTGGAGCAAATCCCTTACATGACTTTCTACTGGATTCCTCGGGGAGATAATACTTATGCCGACGCTCTAACAAAACTCCCTAAGGAAATGGCATGTTCCCCAGAGGATTCTATCGAAGTCACGGTGCAAGAAAGATGAGTCTTGTCTCGAAATGACTTTGAAACTCTACACAACCTGGAAAAGATGAAATAATAAATACAGTTGTGGACATCAACGAAGATTGGCGCAAGCCATTAATAGAATATTTTCATACCTGGAAGATGCCTGAGGACAAGTCTGAGGTGCACCACATCACATAAAGGGCCATGTCTTACGCTCAGGTGGGAAATGTTCTATATAGAAGATTGTTCGACCAAATGTGGCTACGGTGTTTGAACAGAGGCGAGGCACAAAATATTGTCAAATATGTACATGTTGGATTGTGTGGCACTCACCAGTCAGGACCAAAAATGAAAATGAAGATCAAAAGACTCAGATATTATTGGCCAGCAATGATGTCCGATTGCATGGATACAACCATAAGATGTCACGAATGCCAAGTGCATGGGGTGGTCTTACACCAGCCTCCGAGTGTTGGGGCACAGACATAATAGGTTCGATAGACCCTCCATCTTCTAAAGAACACATGTTTATACTTGCCGCTACAGACTACTTCTCCAAATGAGCAGAGGAAGTACCATTACGTGAGGTTACGACACAACACATCCTTCAATTTTTCAAAGGCCAAATTGTCTACTGTTTGGGAGTACCACAAAGAATAATCTCTGATAATGGGACAGCTTTCAAAAGCACAAAGATCAACAATTTTGTCAGAAGACATGGGATAGATTGGAGATACTCTACAATTTACTATCCCAGAGCAAATGGTCTGGCTAAAGCTTTCAACAAGACACTGGTACAAATTTTAAAGAAAACACTGGATGAAAACAAGAAGGATTGGCATAACAAATTATTAGAAGCCTTGTGGGCATACCGAATGACTTTCAGGACTCCCACTCACTGTACACCTTATAGTGACTTTCAAGACTCCCACTCACTGTACACCTTATATGCTCAAGTACGGAACCGAGGTCGTGTTACTGCTAGAAATCCAAACACCATCTCTCGGAGTCGCCATTGTCAACCAACTCACAACGGAAGAAAGCGCAAAACTCAAACTTGAATATAACTGGAGAGTCTCGAGAGAGTCTCGAGGGAAAACGATTGGAAGCACAACAATATTTGGAGTTCTACCAGGCAAAGATAGTATAAACCCATGACAAATTGGTTCGCCCAAGGACATTCAAAATTAGTGACCTCATACATGTGCTCAAAAGACCTATTCTTGCTGGCCGCAAAATAGGTGGGAAGTTTGAGCCAACTTGGCAATGACCATTTGTCGTTAAGAAGGTCTATATAGGAGGAGCCTACCAGTTAGTGGACTTTCGGGGTGAAGGACTCATGTTACCAATAAATAGACGATACCTGAAAACCTATTACGCAACCTGATGTCGCCTACCTCCGCTTGCCTCTGCTTGCTTTGAAACTTTGAAACTTTGATTGTTTTATG
>NW_018220131.1:432807-434001 GCF_001263595.1 Phalaenopsis equestris
TAATTAACCTCAATATAATGAAAATTTTGAGAAAATTTTTTGAACTTAACACGTTCTCTTTTCTACTTTCTATTTTAAATACCCTACTAAATTAAACAAAAATCACACATAAAAAGAATAATCCTCTTCACCGAAATAAACTAATATTTACTTTAATAAATACTTTGTTCACTTTGTTTTGTTTGTGTTCATGCCAAGCTTCAGCCCACTGACATTTTTTTCTGTCGTCTGCAGAAAAAATGTTAGGACATAGGCTGATCTTGGCCTTTTAGGACGGCTGGAACCTCGCACTGAATAAAAAGATGGCGCCACAAGGAGGTGTCATAGATGTCAACGTGGATTTCAACCAAGTTGATATGGACTACGAGGGTCCTCTAATGGACGTAGTCAACAATAAGGAAAAGGAGGGACTGCCTTCACTATTGAGGGTGACCACTCAAGACAATGTGTCACACAAAGGTAAAAATGTGATAGCGGAACAAGATCCGATGGAGGAGCTCAGCCGTCTGCCCTCCATGGTGGCTACTCCAGCAAGGGACCTGATAGCCACCCGTAGTGAAAAACTACCGAATACTACGCTCCGCAGGATGCAGCGCAGAAATGCCAGTCGAAAGAAACAGAAAGCCTTTCTGCAACAGGAATGCAAACACCACAGAGACGTGAGCAGTTTTCTTACCCATGAGCAGTTTTCTTAGCCCCATTCCTGAGAGACATATTTACGACCCAGATCTGAGAGAAACTTCTGTCAGCCTACCCACTATAGATGAAAAGTCAGGATTTGTGATAGAATCAGATATGCTCCCGATTCCAGATATCTTATGCAGTGGTTGCTTAACATGCAATGTTGAGGTACCAGCCGAAACCTTAGTCACGGGCGCATTAGTTGAAAGCCCAGACTGTAACATTCTGCATCTATAGCATTTCAGTACATTAGAAGAATACACTTCAAGCACCAACGAGTCTCTGACTCCAGACTTCACGACAAATGAACCATATGTCCCACTGGGGATGGATCACCGCGTAACATGGAGCCCAGGATCATACATCCCACTAGAGGCTGAATCTCATATTCCGGATCGACCAACACCAGTTTGGGTTCCCGCCGAGGCCCAAAGGAAGGAACGCCGACGTCAGCTACCAACTCCTGGTATAGTAGAATACTACAAGATAAGCAGAGTAAATAAAAGAGAATTC
>NW_018220131.1:434011-435964 GCF_001263595.1 Phalaenopsis equestris
AGAGGTTCAGGGAAAGTTTATCAACATATTGGAAGGCTTGGAGTTATATACCAGGGTTTTCTCTGAAACTGATGAAAGAAGCATTCTGGATTGCATCTTTGATTTAAGAGATAGAGGTCGCGCAGGCCTTCTCATGGAAAGAACGTATTCCAAGCCGAAGAAATGGATGCGAGGAAAGGGAAGTATCACCATCCAGTGCGGATGTTGCTACAATTTTACAAATTACTGACAGGGGAATCCGCCTGGGATCCTCAGATACGACCAAGTGGATCCGTTACCCGCGATGTTAAAGTGGATGATAAAGGGATGATCAAGAGAATGGTTATGTGGAATATTCTACCCTCTACTTGCGTTCTTAACAGTTGCATCATCAACATTTATGAAGAAGGGTACTGCATTCCCCCATACATTGACCATCATGATTTTCTGAGGTTTTTCTGCACGGTCTTGTTAATGAGTAAAAGTAATATTCTGTTTGGAAAAGAAATCAATATAGTCGACCCTGGCAAATTCAGAGGAGCTGTGGAGATTCCTCTTCTAGTTGGTTTAGTACTTGTTCTCAAGGGCAACGGTGCAGACGTTGCCAAGCACTGCATTCCAAGAGTACGACACCGTAGGGTGTCTGTAACCTTCCGCAGAATGGACGACATCGTATGGATTCCGACAGGACCCTGAATTGGATGAGTTGTTTCCATACGAGCTACGAGAAGGTTGTACCTCTAAGTACATGCAAAAGGAACTCTTATCGTGGAGCTTGACTTAGAAGGTCTGCCTGATCAGGAGCTCAATATACCAGGCACAATGGGTTCACTTACTTTCTTTTAACAGCATGACATGTATCTGATGTATTCAGTCTATGATGTACTCATAGCGTGAGATAATTCTCAATGTATTTCAGCATAGGTTACATGATGTACATTTTTGAGGCATTAGCCTATGTTTGATCTGTAGCATCTTTATTGAAGCAGATTAATGGAAATTTCTCTCAAATTACGCCTTTTTGTCAGTTGCCTTTTTGTGCGATGGATGAAAGCCGTGAACCATGCGATGGTTCGGAATTTCAATGAACAAAGAACGAAACAACAAATCTTCAACAACAAACAAAACACGAATGAGAAATAATCATAAATGAGTGAATAACAAAACAAATTTCTTTTTAAATCAACCTATTAAAATTAAACTTTAAAAATGTATTTTGAAAAATTAAATTGTGTTAAAAATAACAAGAAAATAAAACAGACCTGTTGAGTGGATTCTTCCGTTTTCAGAATTTCCTACTCTTTGTGCTCGCAACACAACCATCTTTATCTGCATTAACTCTCTTCACATACTCGTAGAATTTTGCATTCAGCACAAAACCTCACAAAGCTCTACAAATCTTTTACAAAATCAGCCTTTCCACACGATACACTTTTGCAAATTGAACACCATAAGCTTTGTAAATTTCAATTCTCATACCTTCGAATTGATTCCTACATTTCAATTCCCTCATCTTCAAATTGATACCTACATTTCAATTCCCACATCTTCGAGTTGATACCGACATTTCAATTCTCACATCTTCGAATTGATACCAACATTTCAATTCTCACATCTTAAAATTGATACCTATATTTCAATTATTTCAATTCTCAAATTCTCATATCTTTGAATTGATACTTACATTCCAATTCTCACTTCTGAATCAGTCGTACATTTCTGATTCATTACATTCGAGGTCGGTCTTTACATTCCGACACCGTCTTTTGAGAATTTACCTACATTTCAATTCTCACTTCTGAATCATCCCATATTTCTGATTCATTACATTCGAGGTCGGTCCTTACATTCTGAAACCCTCTTTTAAGAATTGACCTACATTTCAATTCTGACTTCTGAATCAACCTTACGTTTTTGATTCGTTACATTCGAGGTCAGTCCTTACAATCCAACACCCTCCTTTGAGAATTGACA
>NW_018220131.1:436036-437167 GCF_001263595.1 Phalaenopsis equestris
GGTCGGTCCTTACATTTTACATTCCGACACCCTCTTTTGAGAATTGACCTACATTTCAATTCTCACCTTTGAATCAGCCCCACATTTCTAATTCATTACATTTGAGGTCGGTCTTTACATTCCAACACCCTCTTTTGAGATTTGACCTATATTTCAATTCTCACTTCTAAATCAGTCCCACATTTTTGATTCATTGCATTCGAGGTCGGTCCTTACATTCCGACACCCTCTTTTGAGAATTGACCTACATTTCAATTCTCACCTTTGAATCAGCCCCACATTTCTAATTCATTACATTTGAGGTCGGTCTTTACATTCCAACACCCTCTTTTGAGATTTGACCTATATTTCAATTCTCACTTCTAAATCAGTCCCACATTTTTGATTCATTGCATTCGAGGTCGGTCCTTACAATCCGACATTTTGTTTTAAGAATTGACCTACATTTCAGTTCCCATTTCTGAATCATTCCTACATTTTCGATTCATTACATTCGAGGTCGATCCTTGCACTCCGACTCTCTCTCTCTCTCTCTCTTTTTGAATTGATATCTGAATTTCAATTCCCACCTCGGGGTCAACACTTACATTCTGACTCCCATCCTTTGGAAATCTTTAAAATTTCATAACTCAAAGTCCACTCTCCGATCCCCAGCGAGAGTCCCTACTCCTTGATTTCAACCAGACGATCACCTGCTAAATCCCCAGCAGAAACAAATCACACACACATCTACGTATACTTCCGGGTCTGTTGACTTAGGAGTTTGTATTGGTTTTTGTTGATCTCGTCGGTCAATGTCAATACGTGCTTTCCCAGCACACCACACTTAGGGGGTCCATTTGTTGACCTCATTTTTGGTTGAGGTTTAGTTTTTCTTCTTTAGTAGCCTAGGGTCTAGCCATAGGACTTTTCCTGTTGACTATTCCTTGAAAACTAGACATGGAACCCTCACCATTAGAAATTCCAAACTCTTCTCACCTCAACTTGAAGTTCGACATATTGCTCTTAACCTCTAAATACTTATTAGGTGGGGTCACTGTGGGGGAAACTCAAGATGAGTCACCCTTAGGATTGTTGGACCTTAGGGTTGACCTTGGGTGTTGGTCTGGAGCTAAGGCACTCACTACACTT
>NW_018220131.1:437473-439642 GCF_001263595.1 Phalaenopsis equestris
TGACCCAATTTGGCCAATTTGACCATCTTTAACCAAAATCCCCAAATTGCCCTTTAAAGACCCAAATTTCCCCAAATCCAACTCAAATGTCCATCAATTTGATCTCAATTGACCCTAATTCCAACCCTAAACTCAAATTCACTTTTGATATGACCAAACTAAACCATATCCAAGCTCAATTGGTCCATGATTTGAATCCAATTTTGATTTGTGTCAAAACCCCAATTTTGACCATATGACTTAATCTCACCAAATTGACCTCATAGACTAGTCAATTGGCCTTAATTAATGTTGTAAAATATTTATAACATTCCTATACACCAAAATAAACCATAAATTGGCCTTGGTGAAGTCTCAAATCCATTTGATTTTGGCCTAAATCCAAAATTCCCAAATTTAACCCCAAATTGGCTGAGTCCCCAAATTTCACCCAATTCATTGCCTTAACCTCAAAATTGGCATCCAATTCATGTTGAAAACTCTTTATGAGGTCCCGATTGATCATTTACAACAATAAATTTGGACTTAGCCCAAGTCTAACCCAAGCTAGACCCAAGCCTAGCCCAACATGACCAAATTGATTAAAGTTCAAAATTCCCTCAAATTGACCCTTCAATTGAACTCAAAACCACTTCCATCCTTCACCAAAGTTGTTCCTTAGGATCATCTACACCAAATGAAACAATTTATTTGGGCCAATTTACATGGATAAACTAACCCAAACCCAAGTTTTGGTCATTTGCACCTGCTTGGACCCATGCACTAAATGTGACCTAACCACCCTAAAGCCACCAAATTAACTCCACCACAGCCATTAGTTGGACTTAGTGACCTGTCCAAACACCATGAAAACACCTAAATCAAGCCATGGACTAAAGTTCCCCGAAATTAAAAGATCTTATTTTCAAAAATGTACATGCTTAAGATATCTTTGCCAAATCAAAACACATTTACATTAAATTGTTGTGATGGATTCCTCTTGGTTCCCTGAGCTCCTAGCCACCTCCCCCTAGTCGGCCGGCCGGCCTAGTTGCCGAAAAAGCCCAAAATTGAGAGCCACTCCCATGGCGCCTCACCCAAATCAAACCTAGAGGCCAGCTCATCCAAATCAAATTGAAGAGGTCCTCTGCCCTCCACCTAAGCACCACAATGCACCCCCCCATATGCCCTGAGAGCCACCCCATGGCAATTTTTATAAAAACTCACCTCCCACGGCCATGGGAGGTGTGCTGAAATTTTCCTAGAGAGGCCTTTCCAAACTCCATACAGAGCTTCCCTAAGATCCCCTCAGTGCATTCCGACCATTTTCCCTCACCAATTCCCATTGCCGGATCTCCATTTTGAGCTTGAAACTTTGCCGAAAACCAGGAGAGAACCTAATACACCTCCACACTCCACCAAACTTCAATTGCTTGTGCCCACACCTTCACAATAGCAAGAGAAGACAAGGCCCTGAAATCAAACGTAGCCTCCACCATAGCTCTAGACAACCACCTGAAATCGAGCTTGGTGGAATTCATACCTAGGCCTTACACCGAGACTAGGGACTCAATCCCTAGCCTCCTTGGACCCCAACCAACGTGCTGAGCATCTTTGGTTGAAGCCTCCCTCCTTAGAGAAAAGGTATAAAACTTCTCCTCCTCCCGAGCTTATTTTGATTCTTCATCTACTTAGGCTTGATTTCATGGTACATTAATTATATGGAAGTGTTTGTCTCACTTAGACAAGTCCATAATATCAAACCTAAAGTGATTTGGTTGAGTCTAGGCTGAGATCTTAGGGTTTTAGTGTGGACGGGCACGGTGGCGGGGGAGCCGTTCGATCACGCGTGTATGACGTGGATGGCCAAGATCGAGCCGAACAATGCCTCAGGACATAAACAGTGGGCCGAGTCAGCAAGCTACGTGGACGACGGTGTCCGACCAGAGCGCGCCACACATGCCTTTGGAGCCGTCGTAGGATGAGGTGGCACGCGCGGTTTAAATAGATAAATAGGGCTTTTCTTATTTATTTAAATACCCTTAACTTAGAAAATCCATAACTTTGTGTAGAAAAATCCCAAAAATAAAATAAAAATACCTTCTTGCTCAGTGAATAGGGGAGAATAATGTGGAGTAAATTTCAAGACCATGTTATGCATATGTTATTTTTAATTAATTAAACACTGTT
>NW_018220131.1:439751-445901 GCF_001263595.1 Phalaenopsis equestris
TATTTTCCAAAGTCAGAGGAGGTTCCTATACAGAGATCTATATTTTTCAACTTATTTTACATTATTTCTTTAAAATAATCATGAAAATTAGCATATTGATTAGAAATTCCTAAGAAAATTTTGGAAGGTCCACCATGACTAGAGAAACCTTTGGAAATAATTTAATGGGTCAAGTCATTTAAAATGCACTTAAATTTTGCAAACACTAAACAAGTAAGATAATTGATTTTGGAAAATATAAATATTTAAATGATTTGATTTATTGAAGGTATACCTAGACTAGAGAAGCCTTTGGACCATATTTCATGATTTTTTGAATTTTATTTGAATTTTAAGAATTATTTTATGTTCTGGGGTGTTTATTAATTATAAAATATTTTAAATGTGGAAAATTAAGTTTTATATTTTTATTAAATTTCTCTGATGTCAGGGGATACAGAGAAATAAATTTCACATTTTTCTAATTTTTCTTTGAATTATTGGATTTATTTTTGTGAAAAAACCATTTTTAGCCTTTAAATGGTAAAAATCCATTTTTAGCCTTTGAAAAATTATTTTTAAGCTTTAAAATTTAATATCTTTGAATAATTAAAAATCCATAAAAGTTTTAAAATTTAATATCTTTATTTAGAAAATTAGGAAAAATATCCGAGTTATTTCTAAGTGCTTAGGAAGCAATTTAAAACATTTTCATGAATTTTATTATTTTTGTGATTTTTATGAATTTTTAATTATTTAAATATTTAAAAATAGGGTAAAAATCAAGTTTTTATTCTAAATACCATTTTATTTTTAGAAAATACCCCTAGTCATAGAGAACTCAAAAAATAAGTTTTTATAAGCTTTTGAGTTATATTTTGATTTTTATAAATCATTTAAATGCCAAAAAAGATATTTAACTTGTAAAATCAATTTAGGCCATCAAATGGACTCAAAATGCTTTGAAATTTTTATGGTGAGTTCTTTGGATACTAAGAAATAATGGAGATTAAAAATAAAGTCATTTTAATGTTTTTATTTTCCAAAATTAATTATCTTAGTGATTTAGGGTTTGTGAAGATTAAGTGTATTCTTACTGACTTAACTCATGAAATTATTTATAAGGGGTCCTCTAGTCATAGTGAACCTTCCAAATTTTTCTTGGAATTTTCTAAGCAATGTCCTTCTTATGATGATTAATTTATGAAAATAATAGACATAAACTTAAAAAATATGGATCTCTGTCTAGGGACCTCCTCTAACTTTGGAAAAATCAAAGGATATTCCCTAAGACAGAGGAACAAACATGTTAAAATTTCAAGCCATGATGATATTACTACATGCATGGAGAATCTAAACATTCAAATTAGTGTTTAATTAATTAAAAATAAAATATGCATCAAATGGACTTCAAATCATTTCCACATTGTTCTCCTCTGTTCACTGAGCAAGAAAATATTTTTATTTTATTTTTATGATTTTTCTACACCAAGATATGAATTTTTAAAGCTAGGGCTATTTATTTAAATAAAATTCCTATTTTTCTATTTAAACGTGCGGCGCTGACTGTATTCTCGGTAGCTCCGAAGGCACGCATGGAGTGCTCTGGTTGGACGCCGCCATCCACGTAGCCGCTGACTTGGGCTGTGGTTCATGTAAGGAAGCGTTGTCCGGCTAGATCTCCTCCGTCCACCAGATACACGCGCAATCGGACGGCTCCCCGTCATCGTCCCCGATAGAGTGATCCCGTGACCGTCCACACTAAAACCCCAAGATCTCGGCCTAGACTCAACCAAATCACTTCAGGTTTGATCTTATGGACTCGTCTAAGTGAGACGAACATATCCATATGATAATCATGCAATTAAATTAAGCCTAATTAAATGGAGAATAAAAATAGGCTCGGGAGGAGGAGAAGTTCAATACCTTGGCTCTGAGAATTGAAGCTTCGATCTGAGGTGCTTGGCACGTTTGTTGGGGTCTATGGAGGCTAGGGATTAAGCCTATGGCTATGGTGCAAAGCCTAGGTAGGAGGTCGATAAAGCCCGATTTCAGGTGTTGGTCTAGAGCTATGCTAAGGGCTCTGTGAAAGGGGAATTTGATGGGGCTTTTCCTTCTCTCACAGGAGTGTAATGAGCTCTGTCCTAGTTTTAGGCAGAGATTCAAGCTCAAAATTGGGCTCCGACAAGGGGTGGTTGGATTGCACTGAGGAGGTTTCAAAGAGGCTTTGGGATCATGTCATGTCTAATTGGGGGGGTGAAATTTCCTGCCTTGGTGGAGGGCAGAGAGGCTCCAACATTTAATTTAAATGAGGTGGCCTCTAGGGTTTGAATTGGGATTAATGCCATGAGGGTGGCTCTTAGTTTGGCCATTTTCTGACCACTAGGCCGGCCAGCCAGCCACGGGAGGTGGCCAGGGAGGTTAGGGACCTCATGGGAATACATTACAGCAATTTAATGTGTTTAGGCTTTGTTTAGGCAAAAATATCCTAAGCTTAATTAAATATGGAATGGAATCTTTTAATTTAGGAGACCTTTGGTCCATGGCTTTGTTTAGGTGGTTTTAAAAGGTTTAACCTGGTCACTAGGGTCCAACTAATGGCTGTGGAGTCATTAATTTGGTGACTTTGCGGTAGTTAGGCCATCTTTAGTGCATGGGTTCAATGTGGGTTCAAGTGATCAAAGCTTGGGTTTGGGCTAGGTTAGCCACGTCAATTGGCCCAATTGATTGATCAACATTGTGTATATGATTGTTATAAAGAATTTTAGGGAAGATTTGAAATGATTTTGAGTTCAATTGGGGGGGTTCAATTTTATAATTGAAATGATCAAGAGAGATGCTGTGAATATTTTTCATGAAGGAATGGAGTGGAAAGTTTTGGGGGTAAGGCACTTGGGGCTAAGGCCATCAGTTTGGCTAGATTTTGAGACATGGCCAATTTGGGGCAAATTTGGGGCTTTTTGGACTTAGGTTTAAATCAAATGAAATTGAGGCTTCACAAAGGCCAATTTTCACAAAGGCCAATTTCACAAAGGCCAATTTAAGGTCAAGTTTGTTGTATGGGAATATTATAAAGGTTTTTCAACATAAATTGTGGCATGTTGAGTTGGCCATGGGTTCAATTTGGTGGAACCAAATTTTGGTGGCATGGGTTCAATTTGGTGGAACCAAATTATGGGGCCAAAATTGGGGTTTTGATCTAAATCAAAATTGGGCTCAAATGATGAACTAATTGAGCTTTGATTTGGTTTATATTGCTCATATAAAGAGTTAATTTGAGTTTATAATTGAAATTGGGTTAAATTAAGACCAATTTGATAAACATTTGAGGTGATTTGGGGAAAATATGGGACTTGAAAGTGCAATTTGGCAGTTTTGATCAAAGATGGTCAAATTGGCCAAATTGGGTCATGTGGTAGTTGATGAAAATGAAATTAAGAATATTTGGGAGGTTTTGGGAATTTTTTGGATTTTTTTTGGAATTTTTGGAATTTTGGGCTAAGAAGGGGCATTTTGGTAATTTGGCAAATTTTGGTGATTTTCGGTAGTTTGGGTGTTTTCAAGGTGTTTGAAATGATTTTTGAACCAACCTGGGCATTTTGGGTAAATTTGGGATTTTTGGCCAAATTTAGGGTCCCAAGGGTATCTAGGTAATTTGGGGGAATTTAGGGGCAAAAGACTAGGTTGGGTATCTTGGTAGAGTTGAGGTACCAACCACTATTAATAAGCCATGGACCAATGGAAACCCCATTTTGGGACCTCTATGTAGTGGTCTTAGCCAAACCCTAGCCTAGGGCTAGTGGGTTTAGGGGACCACTTACATGAGTCTCCCAAAAGTATCAAGGAACCAGAGCCTAGGTTGTGAGTGATTGTGAGTGAAAGTATGTCTCAATGCATGAAAATCCTTCAAAAAAGTCAGGCAAATAGCCTTAGTAACATATCCTAAGGGTGACTCGTGACTCATCTTGAGCTCCCCCGTAATGACCCCACCTACAAAGTGCTAGAGGTTAGGACCAATATGTGGAACTTCATGTTGAGTAAAGAGGAGTGTAAAATTTCTAATGGTGAGGGTTCCTTATCTAGTTTTCTAAGAATAGTTTATAGGAAAGTCCTATGGCTAGACCTTAGGTTACTAAAGAAGAAAAACTTAACGTCAACCAAAAGTGAGGTCAATAATCCCCAACAAAAGAAATTTATCTATGATTCAAACGACTATTTTTGGGATGACCCATATTTATATAAACAATGTAAAGATTTAATTATTAGAAGATGTGTGCCTTATGAAAAAACTCAACAGATAATTAAAAGATGACATGATTCTAAATTTAGAGGATATTTTGGAATAAATAGAATTGCATACAAAATTTTGTAAGCTGGATTTTATTGGCCTACTATTTTTAGTGTTGTTAATGAATATATTAAAATATGTGATAGATGTCAATGAGTAGGAAATATTTCTGGAAAAGGCGAAATGCCTCTAAATTACACATTAGAAGTTGAAAATTTTGATGTGTGGGGATTAGACTTTGTGGGACCATTTATTCCTTCATTTGGAAATTTATATATATTACTTGTTGTTGATTATATGTCTAAGTGGATTGAAGCTATTGCTGTGCCAGAGACACTTGGAGTGTTTTCAAATTTTTAGTTAAAAATATTTTACAAGATATGGAATGCAGAGAGTAATCATTTCTGATGGAGGATCTCATTTCAGGAATAAGAGAATCGAAAAATTAGTCAAGAAATATGATTTAATGGATAGATTCTCTATTGCTTATAATCCTCCTGCTTATAATCCTCAAACTAGTGGTCTAGCAGAAATATCAAATCATGAAATTAAACGCACTTTAGAAAAAGCTGTAAATCCTTATAAATTGGATTTGTCGATAAGACTAGATAGTGTATTATGGGCATACAAAACTGCTTATAAAACTCCTATATAAATGTCCCCATATAGATTGATTTTTGGGAAACCATGTCATTTACCAATAGAATTTGAACGTAAAGCATTTTAGTCTATTAAAGAATTTAATTTACTTTAAAGGATGCTGGCGAGAAAAGGTTTTTGCAACTCCATGAACTTGAGGAGATTAGAAATGAAGCATATGATAATGTGAAAATCTATAAAGAGAAAATGAAATATGGCATGATTGGAAGATTGTTAAGAAGAAATTTGAACCGGGACAAGATGTTCTACTAAATAATATAAGATTGAGATTGTTTTCAGGAAATCTAAAATCCAGATGATTAGGACCATTTAAAGTGATTAAAATCTATCATTGTGGAACTATTGTTATTAAAGATACTAATACTGGAAAGATATTTAAAGTTAATGGGCATCATTTGAAACATTATTATGAAAGGCACATACCTCAATTTAAAGAAGTTTTAATGTTAATTCAACTCAACTAAATAAATGATATGTCGGGCTGATTATTTAGTTTATTAGGTGTCTTATATATTAGTAGATAATAATCCTACACAATTGCATTTATTATAAATTAAGTCAAATATTGGTATTGGAGGATAATTTGGAATGGAATTGAACAAAAAAAATGAAAATCTCAATTTTGGCCACTAGCACCGATGGCGCCAGAATGGGCGCCGACGACGCCCTAGTCAACGCACATCAGCGCCGGCAGCACCAATCGGGAGCGCTGACGGCGCTGAGTGCGGTTAGACAGTTTTAGACGACTTTTGGTAGGTTTTGGCGCAATTTCACTACATAATAACCGTCGGGACGAGTTTAAAAAGGCCTAGAAACATCCTTGGACGCCTATTAACTTCCTATTTTTGGATTCCATGGCTTTTGGATTCCATGGCTTTCCATGGCTTTCAATTCTAGAAATACTTTGAGGTATGGAGTTTTCAACAAAATAAATTTTATTAGTTTCGTGCGCAATGATTATACGATAAAGTTATTACAAAGAGGAGATTGATCAAGGAAAGAGGATTAGTTAATCATGGAGTGATCAATCTTACTGGTCTGATTGATAAAATCATTCTATAAAGGCCTTGGGAAGTTCTGTGTTACACTACGTCTGTGGTTGTCGTACCTATGGTGAATGACTTTTATGCAAACTTACATGGAATTACTCAAGGTGTTGTCTTCGTACGAGGTAAGGCTGTACCATTTACTCCTGCAAGGATTAATGAATTGTATATGATAGA
>NW_018220131.1:445946-449787 GCF_001263595.1 Phalaenopsis equestris
ATATGTGGGAGATACGAGATGAAGGATATGTTAGTTTCTCCACTTCATTACTTAATCAAATTTCAAAAGAATGACATTTCTTTATTGCTGCAAAATTACTCCCTACTATGAAAATTAGTAAAGTTACCAAAGAGTGTGCTATTTTAAATTACTGCATTCAAATGGAAAAACCCTTGCATATAGGGACTATTATATCTAAATCTATTATGGTTAACTTTACAAATGGACCAATTTATGGAGTTGGGCATCCATCTACCATCTTTTTGATTTGCAGTCAAGCCCAAGTTCCATATGAAAGTTGGGAAAAGACTTTATTACCTTAGGAGCCCATGAATCCTATAGATGATAATTATTGTGGAAATGGAAATGAAGTATTAGAAACTATCATAGATAAATCTTCACATGCTTCAGCACCATTAATACCACAAATAGTTGGAAGTTCGCTTGCTTTGGAAAAGAAATTGAAGAAAATTGAAAGGGAACTTTAGAGTATTATGAATGCAGTAGGAGATCTTAAACACTTTTTTGATCACCTAGATTGGAGAATGAAAGAAAATTTTGATCACACTGGAACTTTTGAAGCAGGATTAGTTTGGATGTTTAAAGAGAAAGGGTGGATCGAAGAAAATTCGACAAATCAATTCCCGTACCGATCCTTCTACAACTTATATGTTCATTACCAATCTATGGGAGATATCAGAAGAGTAGAAAGCACTGAAGAAGAGGCTTAATAATTGAAGACTTTAAATTCTCTATCTATCTTAGAACATTATATATATTTACTGTAATTGTGTTGATTTAATTTTGTTTGGTTTGGTTTTTTCTTAGAATTCTGAACTTTGATTGTGTGTATAGTTTTGTGACAGCATTTAGTGTTGTAGCTTGATTTCAATGGTGATTTATAATTAGTTTGTTTATTATGTGTGATTGTGTAATTAAAAATTGTGTTTGTAAAAGTGTACTTTCATATATAAAAGTTAGTTTGTTGTTGTTTGTGAAAATTCGTGTTGCAGAAATGTTTTGTTTTGTGAATTATTGTTAGATAAAAAATTGTGTTTAAATTACTAAAAATTTTGGAGTAAGTCGATAGGAAATTGAAAATTAAAACAAAATCAAAATATGAAATTTTTAGGCCTTCAGCGCCGATGACGCTGTAATCGACGCCGATAGCACCCTTGACTCGATAGCAGATTTTAATCCCTAAAAATTTGCAATTTTTACTGTGGCCACAATTTTTATGCTTAAGTCATCTTTAACCTTTGGTTTGGGCGGCTAGGGCTTGATTGTGCTCGTATTTGAGACGATTTTGAGGATAAAAGACTTCAGATTTCATCTTCTCTAAGTAAGAAGTACACTTTAAACAAAAATTTTTTTTATTTTCACCAAGGATTTATCCACATTGCATGGATCCAAAATATGGAAATTTTTTGAAATTTTTTTTAGAAAATCCTTTGATGATGAACTCTTATTTAGTGATTTGATGTTTAAAATGTTTAACGTTTTGATTTTTGGAATTTTAGAATTTATTCAGATTTTTCAAAATTTTCTAGATTTCCTATGACACCTAGATCGAGCAAAAGGAAAGTAGAATATGACGAGCAGAGATTTGTTAGCTATAGAGCTAGTGATCGATTTCATATCATTTGTGAAAATAAGAAAGTAATTCAAGACCAAGGTTTTAAAAATCCGGGAGGAGAAGTTGAACGTTTGATTATTGCTCGACCATAGGAAAATTTTTGCAACTTTACTACCGATGCGATAGCTGGGATTGTAATGGAATCTTAAGCTAACATTCCTGAAGCTTCTGATGATTATGTATTTGTTCATGGAAAAAAGGGTAGAATTTACTCCAAAGAAAATAAATGTGTTTTATTCTGTAGAAGATGTGTATAGTAGAAGATGTGTATAGATGCAGATGTGTATAAATGCCAGTATCATTCTTTTTTTGTTACAGATCAGGCTTTAGATGTAGTTTTCTCTTTTTTGACTAGTGAGAAAGCGGTTTGGAAAATAAAAAATGCCGTTAAAGTTAACTTTCCCCTTTCTATGTTAAATTTATTATCTAAAGCCTAACACTATTTTATTTATGGGAGGATGATTCCAATGAATATCATAGTGAAGTGACCAAGGATAGAGCCATCCTGAACTACTGTATTTACTAAGTTATGAACATAAATGTGGGCTATAATATTTATATGAACACTCAATCTATTACTCTAGGAGAGACTTCTGGTGGATTGGCACGCCCTGCTCTTATTTACACACTTTGTGAGTAGACAAGAGTTGATTTCAGACTTGATGAGGAGAGGATTGAGCCTCAGAGACCTATTGGGCTTGCAAACATCAAGTCATATGAGTCCCATGTTGATTGGAGATTTGGAAGATAGGCCAAGGATATTCCTTCTTCTTCTAGAACCTCTAGTGAGCCTACTTTAAGTGACCCCAACAGTAGAGAGTTGTTGGATCAGATGATGATACAACATGGAGATATTTTGAGGATGGATCATAAGATGCAAAATTTAGAAGCAAGATATGCTCACACTGATGATCTGATTCGCCAGAAATTTTAGTATGATGCTGCTTATAATGATGTTTTAGTGAGATGCCTGAGGGGTGACCATACAGTTTAGTTCTCTATTCACCCTACTTATACTCCATATCAACAACATAAGTTAGATGTTAATGATGAGGATGATGATGACTGGTGATCTATTTTGTTTGTTTATTTGTGTTTATAGTGTGTGATTGTATTGTTTGTGTTATCATGTTGTTTAGACTTTGTTGTTATGTTATGTGAAACTCTAATGTTAAAAACTGTTTTCATTTTTAGAATTTAGTTTAGTTCTGTTGTTATTTTCAATACTTTGTTATGTTTTGTGATTAGCACTTTCTCAGCAAATTTTATATGTATTTTGTGAAATTTAATATTTTTAGCCTTGTAGTTTTCATTTTAGCACCTACAGTATTTTTAAAATTTATGTTAAAAAATTAGAATCTCCAACAGTTATAATTTTTTTTTTGTATTTAATGTTTTCTTTTACCCTTCATTTTTAAAGCTCTTCATATAAAAGTCTTTTAAAAATTTATGTTTGGGGGGGAGAAGAAGAAAAGTCATTTTTAGAAAGAGAGAAAGAACTTAATTTTATTTGTCCTCACTTAATTATATTTTCAAAATTTTAAATTTAATATGGTAAAAGAGAATAAGACTATGTTTTTCTATTTTTAGTAAAGGACATTTGTATTTTTGAAGTATTAAAAATCTTAAAAGATTCATGTAAAAAGAAAAGAATTAAACTTTATAAAATTTTTAAGTTAATATAAATTTGTTAAGTGAAGAAATGTAAAAAGTTTTGAACTTTAAGAAGAAGATTGTGAAGTTCAAAATCATTAAAGGCTATCCAAAAATAGTAATCCTGACATATAAAAAAAAGAGAAGAAAAGAAAGAAAGAAAAGAAAAAGGGGATTAAAAATGATCGTGAAAAGAAAGGAATATATATATATATATGGGGAGATGCTTGAGGAGATGCCTAATTAAAAATTGGCTTCACTTGAATCAACTTAAGGAAAAAGACTTGAACACATTTTATAAACTTTTTATTTGAATGTTAACTTAATTATTAATAAAGTTTTATGAAGTTCTTTTTCATATGAATTTTCTAAGTGACTTCAATATGACAAATTGCAATTTTTCTTGAAAGAATAGAGGATCAGAAATCGGAAACCTTGGACTAAATTATTGAGTATCTTTACACCTTTAGTATTAACTGGAGTTGTTTTCAATTTTTATTAATTTATACTATTATATTAAAAAAAAAAAAATAGGGAAGTCAAAAAGTAAAG
>NW_018220131.1:449852-459312 GCF_001263595.1 Phalaenopsis equestris
GGATTTTGATACACCAAAAATATATGCATTTTTAGACCCATATTTTATACTTATTTTTGATGATATTGCACTTTAATGGAAGGTATTTTGATGTTTTCTTACATGTTGTTGATTTTTAGGGGTTAAAGCAAAAAAAAAGAAAAAAGGATGAAATTTTGAGTCAAAATGACGTTTTTGAAGAAATTCTTAGCACCAGCAGCACCGAGGGCAGCTCCAACGGCGCAGAACAAATTAAACCGGAGATTTTTTACTCAGCGCCGACGGTGCCAGACCAACGCCGACGGCGCCAAAGGTTGTGTAGACCCCGTTTCTAAAAGGTTTGATGTACTTGGATGACTTCTTGAAGAGTTTTTGGAGGCACCTCTTGGAGACCATAAGTCATATCTTGTATGTAAGAAAGGAGTTACTTGAGGACAAGTAACATGTAAGTTTGGGGGATTTTGATACACCAAAAATATATGCATTTTTAGACCCATATTTTATACTTATTTTTGATGATATTGCACTTTAATGGAAGGTATTTTGATGTTTTCTTACATGTTGTTGATTTTTAGGGGTTAAAGCAAAAAAAAAGAAAAAAGGATGAAATTTTGAGTCAAAATGACGTTTTTGAAGAAATTCTTAGCACCAGCAGCGCCGAGGGCAGCTCCGTCTTAGCACCAGCAGCACCGAGGGCAGCTCCAACGGCGCAGAACAAATTAAACCGGAGATTTTTTACTCAGCGCCAACGGTGCCAGACCAACGCCGACAACGCCAAAGGTTGTGCAGACCCCGTTTCTAAAAGGTTTGATGTATTTGGATGACTTCTTGAAGAGTTTTTGGAAGCACCTCTTGGAGAACCTACCTTGGGCTTTATTTGGGGCCTAATTTCATCAAAAAATGGGCTCCTCTAGGTTTTTCACTCCTCTACTTTCATTTTTTGCACCACATCATTCCATTCCACTTCCATATTGGATTCAATTAGTATTTTTTTCATAGTTTAGAGTTTTTGTGGTGAGATTTAGTGTGAAACTTTCTGTTAGTGTGTTGGAAAAGGAGAAAAGTGAGAGATATCTTCTTCCTGCATTTCTAAGAAAAGGTTACAAAGGATTTGCTTTGAGAAAGAGTTTTAAGATAAGTATTGTTTGTTTATCAATGTTGTATGATGTTGTATGAAACTTTCTTTTATATATGAAATTTGTGTTTTGTTATTTCTTTCTCATGAAGTCTGAGTAGTTCCTTCTATCTTTCTCCCTACTCTGAGATATAATGAAATGAAGAGATAATATGAATGTGCCAATATTAAATTGTACAATAAATTGTGATGATTTATCAACTCCGAACTTAATTTTGTTTTTGATATGGCCAGTTTAATTGTTAAAATGTGTTATGAATTATATGATCCGGGAAATGGAGTATGAGTTCTACAACAGAGTAAGGATCACATTTTATTCCATGAAGGATAATATCATTTATGGAATTAAGTGCAAATAAATAGGCAAATATGCTTTGTTGGGTGTAAAATTAGAGAACCTTTAGGGTGACAGACCAAAATCTTCAATTCAGTCTTAGTGTTTAAAAATTTAAGCGAGAGCTAGCCTTTAGGTGAAGGGAAGTGGGAGCTCTGGAGTGGGAGACGGTATCCTCCTAGCCTAGCAACAGATTTAGGGACTAAACATTGAGATCAGCCAATGATTTTCTATGCACTGTATGAGGGTAAATAATTAAAATTGCTCCTTTTTGGCACAATACTTATTATGAACATTTATCTCATCTCATTTTACCGTAGCCTTATTGTAGTGGGAAGGATAATTTTTCACATAAGAATCTCCATTACATAACATAGTTAATAGATTAGTATTTACTGTTTTAAATTTTTGCATATTTGATTTGATAATAGTTTAGAAATTTAATTTTGATTACATCTCAACAATTGAAATTAGTGACAGTGATTTCAATTGATTTTCTGTGAATTTCCTAGCAAATTTGTCATTTCCAATTTAAACTTTCCCCGTAGGATCGATATTTGGGGCTTAAATAGAAAGTCCATTGTAAATTGATAACGATATGTATACTTGCATAGAATTTGAATATTAATTGATTAAATTTAATTAAATTTTACATAATGTATTGCAATAAAAATGTCAGATCACCCTAGCAGAGCACCAAACCTAGCCGCCACCCTCTTCATCTCTCTCTCTCTCTCTCTTTCTCTCTCTCTCTCTCTCTATATATATATATATATATATTTGTGTGTGTGTGTGTGTAAATTAAATGCCTTTAGGAAGCGCGCGACGGGATTTCGATTCTGACGATCAAAAGCTTCCAATGGGCAACTTCCCAACTTTTTCGTGCCAACAGCTTCTGGCGACTCCGCTTGGAAACAATTTCTCTCTCCATTTAAATCAAGGAATCTTATCTTCATACATCGGTAATGTGTTCATGTCCCTCATGAACCAGATTACCCTTCTTCCATTGACATTCTCCACCCATTTCTTCCTTGGGTGAGTATGGTTAACTCTTTTGGGCTTCAGGATTGTCTTTTCAATCACCTTTGAACCGAGAGGTTTAGGACCATTAGGACTTTTATATGTGTGAGGTCAGACTCCCAATAGGTATATTGGTGGACTAGTTGTAAATTTAGGACTTCATTAGGACTTCATTACTTTCGAGTTTGGTTTACTATTTTAGAAATTAAATTGAATGGTGTCGTGATGTGTTTTCTCTTTAACTTTTCTTATATTAATTAAATCTTTCTACTATCAAACCATTTTTATTAATTTTTAAAATCTTCACAAATTAAATAAAGAATTGCCCATTCTACAGATCGACCTTTGTTAATTTTCAGTGTTCGCACTACAATGACAAGTTATTGGCAAAATTACTAACCCTTGAGATTTCTTTTGAAGTTGCTGCATTGGCATTCCCTAAGCTCACTTTCCCGTGCAACTTGTCGATGAGCCATAATGCCCGCAATGTCTCACCCATCATCAAGTTTAGAGTTGAATTTGAAGAACTTGAGGTCACACTCAGGAAAGCCTCATTCGTCATAATGAAGGTTGCCGCTTCGGAAGTTCAGGAGCCGTCTGCTGTGTTTACCTGAATTGTCCCCAGAATTTCCCTTCTTACAAAGAGGTAAAGACTACTGCCACCACTGTCCCCAGAATTTCCCTTGATAAGTCATCATTCTCATTTATGCTAAGGGAAAAGAGGTTGTGATTGTCAAAGACTCGATTGAAGGATTGGTTGTTCAATCCTCAGTATTCGAAATTGGATCGAGTTCAAGAGCTGCACCATTAAATCAGTCACAAGAAAGAAACCACAGCCAAAAGATTTAGAAGGCTTCTAACGCCCAGATTCCTTAAGAGGTTTCTATTGATGAATATCCTCATCAAGAGGAACTAGAATTACTGAAGACCTATCCGCTTCTATGAGGGGGTAGGTTCCACCCTTTAATGGAGATCAATGGTACGAGAGTATCCAAAAGTTTACCGTTGCTTTGCCGACACCTCATGGACATGGTGGGGAGAGGAAGAAGCCTACTCCTATTACCTGAGTTTGTACATTGTTCCAGAGACTTGCTACCATTGAAGGTTGTTCAGTCGGTGAATTGGTTAAATAAGTAGGATGTGCAGTATCCCCTCAGATGAAGAAAGAGATTCTAAGGGACATCAGGTATCAAACACCAACTGAAACTTTACCTCCTCGCATTCCAGTCTGGTTCGGCTTGGGAAGCAGATTTAATAATGCCACCATCACTAGACCTGTAGGCCATCGACCGGTTAAGTCACGTCTGGGTCTGTCAGATCTACGATCTACCAGCCATAAACATGTTCCTAAAGTTTTAAAGGAAGGATAAACAGGTTACCTGGTGCTGTATATGGTCTTCACCATGGAGAGCATACCTCTCTTCGACATGCCTATGTTTCTGTTAAGACACCAGGTCTCAAGACATAACCATTAAAGAGAAAGGTGTGGGTACCCAAGGTCGCCATACCGATACGATTCAGTGAGCCTATAAGGAAGGATCAAGGAATGAATCAAAGGTCCGATGTATCCGACATTGTTGCAACGATTGCTAGTGAGATGCATGAGCAAGTGGAGGAGGTCCAGTAGAGTCCTCCAGATCTTAAGATGATACAAGAGCTCAGAGTCAAGATTTTTGATTTTTCCCGAGAACATGGATTTTCTGTTGATAATGACGATGAAGATTCTGACTTTAGCAACTATCTCGATGAAGACTTCATGGATATTCATGTTATCAAAACTAGAGCCACTACATCTGCACGCAATTCCTAACCACTTGTTGAAGGGAACACCGTGGATAAGCTGCGTAGAGCTATTCTACAAAGAGATGACCAAATAAGTCAAATGGCGAAAAGAATGGAAGAGATATTATACAATGTTATAGTTGTAGTTCAGGGACAGTCTCAACCACAATAGTTAGCTTTTCTAAAAGTCAACCAACCAGATATTATACAAATCATAGATGAGAGGAGGGAAGTTGCCTCGGCTAAAATAGATGATCAATAAAAGAAGGACTTAGCCTAAAGCATTATACCAAAAAAGAATTTAAACAAATGGTCGAACAAGTTCGAGAGGCCTTAGCCCAATCTAGGAGTGCTGCATTGGTTTTACAGGGTTGAACCTACCCAGAGGAGTTTTATGTTGTACTCTACTCGAAAGGTTTTGTGTCACCTAACTTTAAGATATTTGACGGGACTGAAAATCCTAGAAAACATATAGCACATTTTCAAGCCAGTTATGACATTATCAGAGGAAATGAAGCATTATTTTTCCGTCAGTTGGTCAGCAGCCTACGACGGATAGCATTTGATTGGAGTGTTGAGTTTCCCAACGGATCAGTGAGGACATTCTTCAATTTAGAAAAGTTGTTCGTGAAGAGATTTACTGGAGCGCAACATCATGATTCTATTGGGGATCTCGTAATAGAAAAGTAAAAGCCTAACGAGACCCTAGTAGATTATATTTTCAGGTGGAGAAACATTATCATAAAATGTGAATCTAAGATAAAGGAACATCATTCTATTGAGATCCTACTCAAAAGCATTCTTGGACCAATAGCCTTAATGATTTATGGTACACACCATCAAATCCTTCAATAAGCTACTCAGTAAGGCTAGCAATCTTCAAGAAGAATTCAAGCATATGGACTCTCATGTGAAGGCTGAGAAGTTAAGGACTACCAGGATAATTGAGAAGAAGTTCGGAGCACTGGAAATAGTGGATAAGAGAAAGCAATCAAAGAAGATTCAAGCGAAGTATTCTCATCAAAATTCACAGCTAAGATCACAGCACAGCTAGCAGTAACAAAAACAGTAGCATGGTCAGCCTACCCAGCAACCACAATAGAGAGGACCATACTGAGCAGAGGGTAGAATGGGTCTAACTCTTTCAGAATGAAATACATCAGGTTGCCAGATCCAAGGAGACCCAAGGAAGTTGACAAGAAAGATCATCCCAATTACTGCCCGTACCATAGATTGCTTGGACACACTATAAAAGATTGTTTTGTCTTCAAGAATTGGCTCGAGAGAAATAGTAAAAAAGCGAGTATAATAATCTCAAAGGAATATTTAAAAGAAATTGAAAGAGGTTCTGTAAATATGATTTCTACCAAGCCAATCACATCGATAGATCTGTATTCAGAGAAAGACGGATGGAGTACAGTTTAAAGCAAATCATCTAGGAAGATATTTGATCAAATTCAGGTTGCTTCAGTGCATGAAGCCATTTAGAGTCTACAACCTGTTCAGCCCAAGTTGGAGATTTAATCAGAGAAGTCACCGTACTAGAGGAGAAGGAAAAAGAACGATGTTGTGAAGACCGATAGCGCAGAGGGTAAGATAGGGGCTGCCTCTGTTAGATTGCTTGTCTTGGAGTCAGGGAAAAAAATCCTCCCCTGACCATGTATAATTATCTTTTTACCCCATCGGGGTATTATGAATATAATAATTATGATTTCAACTATTTTTTAACTATTTCTAGCGATAAAGTACTGAATAACATAACTGAATTTGCTCAATCTAACTTTGATCTCAATTCCAAAATTGATCCTTAAATCGTACTTGAGTCCTATAAACCCATTAATGAGAATAAAGAAGATGTTGACAACATCAATTATGATAGCACCGGGAGTGAGGAACCAACCCTCGTGTGCCACGGTGCATCACTTGATGGTGCACCACTTGTAATAAACTGGAATCTCTTCGATTAAGAAGAAGAGACACAAGAAGTTTTGCCCACGTCTCAAGAAGAATAAATCACAAAGATAAATCTAAGAAGTGGGAAGATATTACTTCCGAGAATAGTTTTAGTTGATAAACAAAAGAAAATAGCAACTCGAGAGGAGCTACCTCCACCACCATCTATAGAAGAAACATATAACCGAGTAAAGATTGAAGGACTATATAAAGTCGATTATAATGTGCTAGCTCATCGTAGGAATCTGCCAACAAAACTAAGCACCTACGAAGCTCTAATCCTGTCAGAGGAAATGAGAGAGTCTTTGGTTACAGCTTTGCTTGATCCGGAGATTTGATTAGCTCAGTTGGCCAGCACATCCTTGGATGAATTTTTCTCATTAAAAGAACAACTTAGGATAACTTTCACAAATGAAGACTTGTTACAAGGTACTACCGACCACAATCAACCACTCTGTATCTCCGTTAACATCGGCAGATTCGTGTTGTCCAGAGTTTTTGTCGATCCTAGAGCATCGCTCAACTTAATGATTCTGCGGTCGCTGGCCTATTTAGAAATTGAGGCTTGGGAGCTCACAGCCAATAAGATGATGTTAAGCGGATTCAACCAAAAAGGAGAAAGAGCACATGGATCAATTACATCACTAATTACATTGATTATGAATGTTGGAGAATTAGTAACAATCGCAAAATTTCATATCATCGATGCGGAGACTTCTTTTAATTCTCTACTTGGTCTACTGTAGATTCACGAGCATGACATGGTTCCATCTTCTCTACATCAATGTTTTAAGTATGATAGGGAATGGCAAGAGCATTGCATCAAGCGAGAATTGCAGCCATTTTCTGTTCATGAAGTTGGCATTCGTGAAGAAGCCGCTTACTACATGCCTCTAAAGAAAACTGTTTTCTCTTAGGAATTTCTGTCAAATGAAGTGGAAGATTCAGAAGGATCACAAAGAAGAAGCCATCCTACTCCGCTTCGATAATCTATTATCATCTCTTCACAACTAGGTGATAGAGGTTCTTTTAGCCCATATACTCGAGATCAAGGCCGGGATGTTAACGAGGAAGAGCCAATGCAATCGTTGAACGGACTACGCTGACATTGATGAATAAGAAAGTTTTGAGGAGGAAATGATGTTGATAAAATAGAAGGGCCATAGTACGAGTTATCTTTGGAAGATGTGGAGAAAAGTGAATATGAGACAATGTATGATCAAATAAACCATTATGTGAACGCCATGACCCTTGCTCCGATTTGCCCTCAAAAGGTCTAGAGTTTAGAGGTCAAGGAATTCCCTAGCACTGGTCCAAAGACGATCAAATTTCACCTTGCTTCTACATTTACTATTCTTGAAAATCATGTAAATTTGGATGAGAATCCCAATGAATTATGGTATTACCTTTCGATTACTTTCACCTTGTGTACAAAAGTTAATTCAACACGGATATTTACCAAAACAAATGCCAAAAGGTATGTTAGAGCTTTTTCTAAAAATTATGGAATGTGCCCGCGACTTTATATATGCTTAAAAATATAAGTATTTAATACTACTGCTAAAATATTTAATTCCTCAACAACTGTACCAAAACTTAATAACAGTTATAGATTCAACAAATATGGATGTAATAAATATTCAATAATTGTAAAGTCACACTTATCAACGCTAGTATACGTATCACTCAAGTAATATAAGGCTCTAATGGAGTCCTAGATATTGATCCCACAGGGAGTAATATTATAACAACAAACTAAGATTTTAGAAAAGCAATACTTTAATCGTAACAACGAAATTCAATTTGCTTATCTGTCACTAATAGGTAATTAAAGTAGGTAATTAAAATAAATATGTAACTAAATAACTAATTATACTAACGAGGTTTTTAATGTGATATTCAATATATAAGAAAGCATCCTTCTCCTTGTCAAGGAATTATAGTGAATGGATAAAGTGAATCAGTTCAAATTGTATTGTGCCAAATAAGAGCATACCTATTCTTCCAGACATAAGGAACATTAACTATTCCTATGATTGTTTACTGAATTTGTGGCTAGGCTGGGAGGATACGGACTCTCACTTCGGAGCTCCCACGTTCCCCTCGCCTGAGGGCTAACATCTACACTTTAGCACCCAAACGATATGACCAAATTGGGGATTTTAGTCTGTCACTCTAAAATCTCTAATTCTACACCCGATAATATTATTTCCCTATTTATTTGCAACCAACTTCCAATGGCTTTGACCTCCCTGAATCTTAGATGTGATCTTCACTTTAGTTGTAAAACTTAACATATTTTAACAAAACAATTGGCCATATTGAAAGTAAATTAAGATCGAAGTGAAAAGATCATCATAATTTCTTAAACATTTTCATGGCTTCACCAATTCAAATCACCATTTCACAATTCTCAAGTCAAGGAGAAAGATAGAGAAAACTACTCAGATCTCATGGGGAAAACACAACAAAACTCAGAATTCATATATAAAGTCAAAGTCACAGAAACTATAACAAGTAAATAAACTTATTTTTAATTTCTTCCCAAGAAAACTCCTCGAAGTTCCGCTAAATCTCTTCCTTTCTTTACAGCATGCATAATTCCTCTTTGAAGCGGCAAGGAGGAAGAAATCTCTCACTTTCCCTCCACTCTTACAATCTCTTGAAGAATTCCTCACAATTTACACTCACTAGCAAACACTAATGGAACCACTTCAACCTTCAGGACATTTCTAACATCCAGGACCTCTCTAATTTTTGGCCAAAATCTTCTTTTAAAGTTGTGGATGAGCTTACCCAAGAGTTGCCTTAGCACCCCTCCAAAATTCGTCCTCATCCAATACCTATTTGGACATAACCGCCAATTTTGCTGTTGGCAGCCTCGAGGGCACTGTCGGTGGGCCTTGTAAGTGAATTAATTCTGGAGTCTCGGGAAATTCTCTCCGCCAGCGTCGTTCCGCCGGCGTCGTTGTGCTCTCCGTTAGCGCCCTAGTTCAAATCTTCACATTTTGGTCCTTTTCGCTCCAAATTCGCTCCTTTTTGCATCTTTTTGCTCCAATGACCCTAATTCATCATTCCTGGACCAAAACATCAAATATACCTTTACTTAAAGTGCAATATCATCAAAAACAGTATAAAATAGGTATGAAAATCTCAACATATTTTCCTTTGGTCAAAATCTCCCAAACTTAACTATTACTTATCCTTAAGTAATTTTAGTACTAAATAAAAGTTATGATCTATTGTAGTAAAGTTTT
>NW_018220131.1:460085-464243 GCF_001263595.1 Phalaenopsis equestris
TGTAATATTAGGAGCTTTCTACACATATAAATCATTAGAGAAATTTCTGGGTAATAAAATTTTGAAATAAGTATAAAACTAAAACATTAAATAAGCACAATATTTCCTAACACAACCACAATACTAAACAAAACAATTAAAATGTGAAATAAAAATCACATTACATTATAAAATACTACTCAACATTTATTGTACTACACATGCAAATATAACTACCACACTAACCTTATAACAAAAATTAAAAATCATCCAAGTACAACATAGTAATAAAAATGAAAGTCTAAATACATATAAACATCCATTTCTATTACAAAAGTTCACAGAAATAAAAGTACAAGTACATAAATTACATCAGATATCAAAATCCCAAACTATGTCTTCGTCCCTTTGATCAGCAGGTGGATCAGGCTGATACTGAGTATATCGGGGGCACTTGGCTAACCTCTGTAGTGTTGGGCCTGAGCTTTGTAGTAAGCTATCTCAAAGTCTGAATGCATCTGAAGGTACTCGCTATCATAATCATGTCGACATTATCTGAAGTTACTCGCTATCATAATCATGTCGACATTCCAAACTTCTAATCCTTTCATTTATTAATTCTATGCTCTTCCGCTGCAAGGTCAACTCATTCATCAAATCAGTCAGAGTAGGGGAACTAGAAGGTAAGAGGTCATAACTTGTAGAGGGGACATCTCTACTAGTAGAAGGTTCTTGAGTCCTACTTCAAGTTCTCCATTTCTCATAGGATTCATAAGTTTGCAAATTAGCTTTACTAATGGGTTTCATAAGGTGAACCCATTCCTCATCTCCTTGAGTTTCCACTCCAAAAAATCGGCAAAGTGCATAAATAAGGCTAGGATGTCCTAGACCTCCACTTGTTTCACTCCTTGCCGTAGTCAATATATTCTTAAAAATAATTCTCCCCACATTTATATTTCTATTTTTTTGAATATAAAAATTAAGAATAGCCCTATCTCTAGTTATTTCACTATGGTGATAAGTCGGTAACAGAGTAGATGATATAAAATAGTGCCACGCCTTAGAGATGGCATTCAACATGGAAGCAGAAAAATTTACATGTTCTCATTGTTTAATCTTCCACGTTTAATCTTCCACGTTCCTTTCTCCTTTCCCATCAGTAAGAAAGTTGATAACATCATTCAAAGGGCCTTCCATAGTACTGAAGGATTCATAATGGCAACTATACGAGTCTGGGACTTCGTAAAAGGTGTTAATGCGGGCGACATTAAATTCAACAAGAAATCCACGCACTTGAATGATTTCGTCTCCAGAATAGAATACGTTGGCATAGAATTCCTTCACAATATTTGCAGTGGCTTTATTGGGGGGGGGTATTGGTGGTGTAACAGAAGTTTTCCCACCTCCACTCGGCAATAATTCGTTCAATTTTTCCTCCCAAACATTCAAAAACTTGATCTTGTATACACTTCTTTCCTTCAAATACAGAAGTAAATCTTGATCGCATTGACAAAGCGAGACTCATTGAACTTAAGTCGTTTCTTTTGACGTGGAACCATTTCAATCTAATCACAATCATAGAAAAATTCCAAAATTTACTTCAAATATTCAAATAATGGCTTCAAAACTAATTCTAAGAGTTCAACACTAAGTTCCATGAATTTCTTCCCAATATTTTCTTCACAATCTCAAATTTTTTGGATCTCCTCAATGTGGAAGAAATCCATGGTGAAAATCAAATATTTTTAGTTTGGACTGAAGCTCTTACCTAGAGAAGATCAAATATGGTGTCAAAAAGCCTTGAAATCGCCCCAAATCTAAGTGCATTTTTAGGAGGAAGGTGATGAAGAATAGTGGCGGTTGACTGGTCAAAATCGCGGTTAAAGGTGTTTTTTTGTGAGCTCACCGTCGGCAGGGTGTTTTACGCCATCAGCGAGCTCTATTGAAAATTATACTTAACTCTCAAAAAAAATTCGTCGTCGGCGGCGTGAAGGCCCCAGCGCGGGGGGGGGGGGCGGCAGCCGACGGGCTCTATTGATTTGGTTAAACTTCCTAATTTTTGCAATTTCGATCAATTTCAAGCCTCAACAACATCCATTCAATCATTATAGACATAATTTTAAGTGATTAAATGATGTACTTATCACAAATAAACTTTCACAACACAAAACATCACATTTATATATAAATTCCAAGGGGTACAATATATGTGACATAACACACCTAAGTTTGGTATTTTCTCAACCTCAATACTTTAATTCAGCATTGCAATCCAAGTCACAACACTCAAAACGCTGAAAACAAAACATCCTATGCTTAGTCTTAACTATACAGAAATCTAAAAGCATAATTCTAAAGCAAAGTAAATGTAAAGTTCAATCCAAATTACACACATAGACGGACAGGTAGTACTATAAATCTACTATTCATCAGATTTAATACTAGATTCTCCTCTCCTCTGAGATCACCCTCCTCTGAGATCACCCATTGATTGCACATGCACGAAGAGGTTGTAGAAGGGTTGGTATTGAAATTCTTCAGTAGAATCTTCCTCTATTATATTCATCCTCCTCATCAGCTATATCAAACTTCCTTTGAAAAGTCCAGAGTGATCCAAATGTTCTTTCATCCTCTAGTCTAAATGATCGAAGAAATCAGAGATATTATTAATTGAATTCATGATATTTTGTACCTCCTTCTCCAATTTCTTGATTCCTTCTCCAATTTCTACCTCCTTCTCCAATTTCTTGATTCTACGCAAGGATCACCAGATTCTTGTCAGGAATTAATGGTTGAACTGGCAGTTAATTCTGCGATGCTTGTTTTACTATAATAGTCATGTCATTTTAATCTTTAAAAGCTTGGAATCTCTCAGTTGGGTCTAAAGGCTTTCAAGGTAGAAGTACCTTTTCACAATTTTTGTAGGACACTTGGAACTGACTGCAAAGTGAGAAAATTTTGGAAGGGTGTCCAAGCCCATAAGTTGATCCATGAACGATGAGGCCCAAAACCAACTTCACAATTATTGATCCAATGTCGATCAGCAGGCCCCCTTTGGGGGCGGGAATTCATCTTTAGAAACTTTACCGATCTTCATTGTCTGTAACAGTTTTGCAGAAATGAAAAAGTTCCAGTGTTTTGAAACGGGATTTAGGAGTGTCGCAGAAAAACTAACATGCCCGTTTTCTCTCATTTCCCAATCTTCAGTTTCATCCATTAAATATTGGTAAATCTCATTCATCTGGTTTCTTATCATGATGAAGTTGGAATAGTGGCAGAAAAGAACGTTCTCGATCATTTATAATTCATTGATCCGTGCAGGAGTGAAAGTGATCCATCTACCTCATACATAAACGACTCCCTGGTTGATTTCATGCAAATTTGCATAAAATTCCTTCCCCACAGGAACAACCACGACGGCGGTAGTATAACACAACACTTCCCATCTTTGCTACACTATCATCTCTTCAGTTTCCATATAGGGATTATTCAATCCTCGATTTATGAATCCTAGTTTCCTTGATCAATCTTTTCTTTGTCAGTAACTTGTTGAAGATTCGCTGCGCTTCCGCACTAATAAACTTTTGTTAATTGAACACTTGCATTCTGGGATTATCATGGGAATTGGACGCCATAGGAATAAAATTGGTGGAGTTTCACTTTATTTTTTGGATTTCACTTTATTTTTTGGGGAAACATTACTTTAGAAATTGAATTTGGGAGTTTAAAAGTATTTTTTGGAGAAACATTACTTTAGAAATTGAATTTGGGAGTTTAAAAGGGTAAGTCCCGCCCAAAAACTGTCATTCAAACTCCAAAAACTCTCATCTCGCCGGTCTCGCTGTCGACGGCGTCAAGGACGCTGTCGGTGAGCCTTCTGTATTTAATTTCTTGGACTCTTGGGAAAACCCACCGTCGGCAGCGTCGATGGCACCGTCGGTGCCCAAGGCAAAAATTGCACAGTTTCACTCTAGTCCGAATGCGTTCCAATTTTTCCTTATGGATCCAATTTTTATGATGATTCAAGGGTAAATAAGAGTAGTAGAGCTTAATACTACAACAAACTAATGATAATTTCAAATAAAAACTACTATAATCACAGTAAAATTAAAAATAACTACGGGTTGCCTCCCATAAAGATCTTGGTTTAACGTCGTCAGCCCGACCTATTCAGGCGTT
>NW_018220131.1:465048-466304 GCF_001263595.1 Phalaenopsis equestris
AAATTCAGAGGCATTTCATTTCTTCTAGATATATTGTCTACTCATTGACATCGATCACAAGTTTTAACATATCTATAAACATCTCTAAGGATAGTAGGCCAATAAAATCCATCTTGTAAAATTTTTTAAGCAGTTTTATCAATCCCAAAATGTCCTCTAAATTCAGAATCATGATTTTTCTGAGTGATTAGCTCCGTTTCTTCATAAGGTACACATCTTCTCATAATCAGGTCCTTACATTGTTTATATAAATAAGGCCCATCCCAAAAATATGCTTTCTCATCATGAATGAATTTACTTTGTTGTTGCAGTGTCAGCATAGGTGGCAAAATATCACTTACAATATAGTTAACAATATCAGCATACCATAGTATTTTCCACTCATTAGTATTATAAAGTTGCTCATCAGGGAAATTGTCTATAATTTCATTCTCGGTGTCAGATAATTCATAATTTTCTCATCTGGACAAATGATCAACAATTATCAGTTCCCTTCCTATCAATAACCACAAGATCAAATTCTTGCATTAGAAGTATCCATCTAATTAACATTGGTTTGACATCCTTATTTTGCATTAGATATTTAATAACAGAGTGATCAGTCTGCACAACATATTTAGCTCCAATTAAATAAGTTCTAAATTTGTCTAAAGCATACAAAATGGCCATAACTCTTTTTTAGTAACACTATAATTAATTTGTGCATCATTAAGAGTTTTACTAGCATAGTATATAACTTTAAAAATCTTTTCATAACTTTGTCCAAGGACACCTCCAATAGCATAATCACTAGCATCACACATCAGTTCAAATGATTTCTCCTAGTTTGATGAAACTATAATAGGGGCTGTGATTAATTTTTCCTTTAATAACTCAAAGGCATTTAAACAGTTTTCAGTAAATTTAAATTTCTTGTCCTTTTCTAGTAGTTGGCACAGAGGTTTAGTAATTTTTGAAAAATCTTTAATAAAACGCCTGTAAAAACCAACATGTCCAAGAAAACTCCTATCCTCTCTTACATTACTAGGACGCGTTAGTTTAGATATAACTTGAATTTTTGCAGGGTCTGCTTCCATACCATCTTCCAAAATTTGATGCCCTAACACAATTCTTCCTGCAACCATAAATTGACATTTCTCCAAATTCAGAACCAAATTAGTTCTTTTGCATAACTCTAAAACTTTTCAAGATAATTTAAGCATGCGTCAAATGATGTTCCAAATACAGAGAAATCATCCATAAATACTTCCAATCCA
>NW_018220131.1:467507-468516 GCF_001263595.1 Phalaenopsis equestris
AGGAAAGATAAACTTATCCACTTTTACTAACTCATCTTCTATAACTCCCTTAGAATATGTAATTGAACGATCCGCTAACTGAAGAGTTACTGAAGTAGGTGAGACTTCTCCTAATCCTAATCTTTTGAAAATTAATAGAGGCATAAGATTAATGTTGGCTCCAGAATCACATAAAGCTCTTCCATAAAATTTTTCACTGATAGCACACGGTATAGTGAAACTACCAGGATCTTTTAATTTTTCAGAAAGCTTTTTCTGAATAATTGCACTACAATCTTCGCTCAGTGCAATAGTTTTGTTATCCGTGAACTTCCTTTTCTTGTTCAGAATATCTTTCATGAATTTCACATAATTGGGCATCTGCTCTAAAGCTTCTATGTAGGGAATATTTACCGTTAAGTTCTTAAGAATTTTTAAAAATTGGGAAAATTATTTATTATGTTTGTGTTGTTTCAATCTTTGAGGAAATGGTGGTGGAGGTTTCTCCATAGTAATTATCTTTGGTGTAAATGGATATTCTAAATCTGGGTATTCATGATCCTTTTCTTTTTTGGTATCCACTTTCTCTTTTTCAGTTTCAGTTTCTTTTTGCACTCTTGTCTCCAATTCTTTTCGACTTCATAATTATATCGCTTTTATCTGTTCTTTTCCTTGATCTTTCGGATTTGGTTCCATAGTACTAGAAAAAGTTTCCAATGTTTGGTTACTAAGCACAGTAGCGATATGCCCTAATTGATTTTCAATATTCTTAACAGTAGTTCCTAGAATTTGTAATTGATTTCCTTGAATTTGTAATTGATTTCCCTGTTTCTACAATTGTTGACCCATGTTTAGAATCAGCTCTTCCATAAACAACTTCTTTCCTTAATTTGAGTGTTACTGTTAAATCCTGGAGGATAAGAAGGTCTACATTTAACATTTCCTGGGTTGGATGAATTTCCTAATGGGTTCGTTGGGTTGTTTGCCCATTGTTTGTTTGTAGAAGAATTGTTATTCCAATTAAAATTTG
>NW_018220132.1:0-18364 GCF_001263595.1 Phalaenopsis equestris
TAATACTTCAAACTGAGCCCATGAGAGAGAGTCCAACAGAAGTGAGCCTAAAGAGTCGATACCAAAAAAAAGGCAGCTTTTTGTTAAAAAAGTAGTCGGATAGTCTGACTGATAGTTGGCCTCATTGTTCGTTTCCCTTGAGAATGGTCCAGCATGCTATAATGATTTCGCTCCAGACGAATGTGTTTACAGAATGCACCCAGCCGAGTACTAGAAATGGGAGAAGTGTGCTATAGATTTAACAGCTCAAGGCTAGATTCGTGAGAGTACTCGTCTATGTACAATTTCAACCATGATTATGCCGAAAAGGGATGACAATTTATTATATCAAGACAAATTGTGAAATTATGTATTTTAGAGTTGTCTGGGATAAGCACGAGAATAGATTTTGTAGTGGAGTTATCTCAACCACGACGATGTAATGACTTTATTCTTATGGTGGTAGATCAATTCCAAAAGCACAAAGAAAAGGAGTCTCTCATAGCTGGGGAGAATGATCTGTTATAGTCCCCGGATTAGTGATCCCAAGTGTGGCAAATTTGCAAACTGCAGAATCGGGGCTCCGGCAATTGTGGGTTTGAACAGAGGGAAGGGAGCACCAACTTCAAAAATTTTGCATATATTTTCTTCCTCTTTGATTTATTTGCTATTTTGTTATTTCTAATTAAGTTTTACCTATAAGGGAATTATATATATCTTATTATTTTCAAATTTTAAGGATTTTTTGCTTTATTTTGAGTATTATGGAGTTTATAATATTTGCTTCAACCCTAGAGAATATTGTATCGTCTTCCTTTTGCAAGTAGTGTGTCTGTAGCTTGTGCAAGAACATGTGGTAAATTTTCTCAACCTTCGTACCTTATTCTTTTGGAGCTCTCTTTGTTGTTTTCAGTCAGCACACCAGTCGAACAATGTTTATCTCTATCCAAATGTCGTTGAAATCTCATATTACTTTTCCCTTGTCGTCCCACAATCTTCTCCACACAAAAACCACTAAAAAACATTTTGGGACCCCTAGAGTGGTGTTACCATTTGTCCTTACTTTATATCATATCACAAATATCAAATTGATATGATATGTAGAGATGATTGCACAAAATATGTTGAGCAGGGCCCAACTGAATAAAGCATTATTGGTTGTTAGGCTGTTAACTAAAATAAATTCGAGCATTGCCGCATATTATCAATCACATACAAACACACACACACACACAACTACCTAAGTCAATGAGTATACTGCCGATTTGATAATTCATCATTAACAGTGATCATTATAGAATCGTTGTAAGGATTCTTGTTCAATTACCCGTCAGCCTCTATAAAAATAACTAGATTTACTTTTAAAGTTGATTTTAAGAAGGTAGTGGCCAAGTTCACCTTTTTAAACCTAAGCCATTTGAGAATAACTTAGTGAGGTACCTCTTTTAATCCGTTCATAATGGCAGGTACAAATCTAAAAATATGGACTGCCTGTGTATAGGTGAGTTCATTTCTCTCCTCCGTTATTGGCTCCTATCTAGTCTTTGACCCCAAGTTAACAAGAATAATTTCCTTCAGCTTTTTAGATTTAATAACTTTCTCCACAAGATTCTTGGGATGGCAACAACTCTTTGTGCCATATCCACAATCAATGTGAAAAAACACAATATACTGACATTATATTCCTCTGTTGAAGCCGACTTTCATAGGCACTGGACACTTAAAATACTCTTTATTTTAAATAACCTCAACTAACTCGGCCATCATCACTCTGAGTGGGCTGATGGTAGGAAATTAGTAAGTGTAGCAATAATAATGACTTGTCCCTTCTTTTATCGTAACTATTAGTTTGAATTCACTCATGTGGTGGTGAAGGGATTAAGGGCAATAATACTATTGCTGGGTATGAGGGCAAGTTGCTTATTAGACTTGACTAATTTCTAAATACACTATAGAAACTATCACCGCAATCATTGAGCAACATTGTTTGTCGTCATCACTATCATCCTTGCTATCACCATCTCTCACACCTGCTAGCGACCAACCTATATTTACAATGATTTCATTTTACTCCAAATCAAAACCCAAAAAAGTAAATTCCAATAGTTGTCTTATACCTAATCAATTAACTCCCAAATATTTCATTTGAGCAACATTTTAATTAAACGGCATTTTTATTATATGCATTTATTTTTTAGCAAATCAAGTGGCAACTTAATCTTACACCTTACCGTTTGAGATGAAAAGTTTTAATTGCATTTCCATCTTACTTTGATGTAAGCAATTCATGTCATTTTTAAGGTTTGTTTTTATTTTTATGCAGGATCAATCATTCTAACCTCCACTTTCATAGTATGAAATATAAAAATATATATAAATTATTCTTATATCTAAGGTATTCCACTCCTCATTAACTGACATGAGAACATCAATTAACTCATAAAGCAAATGAAGCAAATAAATAAAAGAAAAAAAAGAATTCAAGTATGTTAATTCAAACTTAAAAAGGGGGTCAACTTTTGAGTCCAGTTATTTTGTTAGAAAGTAGCTTAAAACCAGTTATTTTATTAGAAAGAAGCATATGACTTTTAGTAATCAATAAAATATTTATGTAAAATATAATATATATACCTATGGATTTCTAGATTTGGGAGTAGCTGAACATAAGGTTATACTACATAATTAATAAATTCAGTTAATTAGGTCCAACCCTTTGATGTCGTCAAACCTAATTAAGTTTTTTTTTAAGCCAAATAGATTTGGATCCTCAAATAAAGTCAGTCATCTGTCATAAATTTTTTTCTAAAATACTGTCATTGATTACAATAGAAGCAAAGAAAATAAAACAAGGGGATAATTACATACACAACATTTGAAACATTGCTATTTACAAAACTAGCACCAATGTGATTTTTTTAACTACCAAATTGATGCATCTACGGTTGCCACGATGAAGCCATTGAGAATTTGATAAAAATGAAAAATATGGGTTGAGGTTTTATTATGATTTTTAATATTTGAGAAAGAATTACAAACATGGACAGACAAGAGTGTTAGATCTGTAAATAGCAATGTTTTGAGTGCTAGATGGCAATCTAACATTTCAACATTCAAATTGTATGATGGAACTTATAAGGAAGGGGCATAGAACTTCTTACTGGGGTAGTGCTAGAACTAGTAGCAGCAGAAGCCAAAGGCGAAGACACAGTTGCTGTATCATTAGCTTTAGAAGAAGAGGCAATGTTATAGGCAGAGGTGGAAGCACCAGAGCTTGTGCTCGAAAATTTGCTGGCAGAACCATGAGCTCTCATTCGGTATCTGGAGCCAGGAGCTCCTGGCCTGATTGGCTCCTCGAGGGCACTTGGCTTCTTTGAGAGGATGACCACAACCCGCCGCATTTCCGGCCTTACTTTGGGGTCAGCCTGAGTGCATAGAAGACCAACATGTGCGCACAAAACCACCTGTTCAGTATCAGCTATGGATTCCAGAGCAGGATCAAGCATCTCCATGGTCTGTCTCTTTTTGTGAAGCCTCCATGCCTGTTAGAATGATTTATGTAAACTCACCGGTTAGAGATGGTGTAGACAATATGTAGCATGGGTCACAAATTTAAGGTGTTGGAAGTAAAAGTTGTATGGGGGGTTTTGATGGCAATGAAAAATGGCTGGCAAATCATATAGACTTGTGAAATTATAAGCATTCAGTTGTTGATATCAGAAAGTTTCTAAAACTGTAAAAAGTAACTTAGAAAAGCAATTGAAAAGCACACAAGAATTGAAGCTAGCAAAATTCTGCAAATTATTATAACTTAATGTTAGAAATTAAGAAACCTTAGATTATTTCTAAGGAAGATTAGGTCGTAAAAATCAAATCAGCACCCACAAGGTAACCTTTAAGATAGATAAGGTTCTAGTAGCTATAAGAGGAGATCTCTTTAAAAGTTTGATGGCTTCCACAACTTCTCCTCTTAATTTAGGATTTCGAAAGCATTTGAAGAATCAAGACATATTCTTTCGGCTAGGTTTCTTACAATTTAAATATCTTCTTGATTTTCTCTAAGGACGGCGATGTAGGATTTCAACATTGATGAGTGGCAGCAGTTTGGCCCCTTGCCAATGTTAGTGGCTGGAATCTTTGTGAGAGTAATAAGCTTATATTATAGAGCTTCCTTGAGCCTTTTGTTTGATTGAGTGAGGGTGTTCCTTCAATCTGTACATCACAATTGTGATTTCTATGACTTTTATTGGATCAAATCCCTTATAATCTCACAAGTAGACTTTTTTGAAGATGAACCACAAAAATATCAATATCTTTGGTGTTAGTTTGTGATGCACTATATGAACAATAGGCCACATGTCCATATAAGGCTTATTTATGATAGTTTATTTAATAAGGGAATAAGCTTGAAAAAAAATTAGAAAATTGGCAAACAAATAAGCATGCTTGAAGATTAATCAGATCATTCATTTATGTTTATGAACATGATTTTTCATTATTTACTAGGTAATTTGCAGTTAGTTTGATAAAATGATCACTGAATGATAGCTTAATTGATTAACTGATGCCATTTTATGTTATTGTATCAATTTTATTGTATCCTATGCATTTTAAAATTTATGTTCGGCATTAGAGATACAAAATAAAAATATCAAATAAATAACCAGACATAAATAAAAATATCTTTTTTAAAATATTTGAACTTCATGAAAAAAAATAAAATAGCACTTAATGTATTATGTAGACTTTCATGAATAAATACATTTATGTCTACTGATAAACCTCAAACAAATGATTAGTTAGCCTCAATTATGCTTTAACTTGATAATAGAACAACTAAAGAAGTTTGAAAAAAATTTTAAAATTTACGCCACATTCAATTTCACAGCTCAAACCTGATAAGATAACAACAAATGAACAAGCTAAAAGACCAAAGCACCATGGTCGGCTTAGTTCATTTACATTCTTAGTGTAACAACAATCTCGATAGTAGCTAACACTATCACATCATTTCTTTCTGGGCCTTGATAACCATAAATTGACACTAAAGATTAATTTTGGGATAAATGATCATGAAATATGAGATCAAGATACATGAGATTTTTAAGCTTTAAAGAACCAAGATGGAAAATATAATTATACTTGAAAAAAGTCTTCGTGGAAGCAACCGTGAAGTGGTTGTTGTTTGTAGTGGATCATTACAGCTCAGGGAAGTGAAAAAAAGTTGGTTGTTACATGTGGGAAGTGTTTAAAACAAGATCAAGCCCAAGATGATGGGAGAATTTAGATGATGAAATAACTTACATCTTTATTCCACAATTTGCCTTGATGCCAAATCATATCAATGTACTATTCAAGGCAAAAAGACAAATTTACAACAACAAAAGAAACAACAAACCTTTATCCCACTAAGTGGGGTCGGCTACATGAATCTTTTTTCTCCATCAAGTCCTATTGAGTGCCATATTTTCATTTTATTCTAATAAATTATTTAAGATCATTTTTTTTATAAATTATGCCCATGTCTTTTTAGGTCTATCTCTAATTTTCTTATGTATAAATTATGTCCATGTCTTTTTAGGTCTATCTCTAATTTTCTTATGATATGTTGAATATAAAACATCTACTCTCCTAAATGTATCATCAGATAGTCCACGTTTAATGTGATCAAACCATCTAAAACGACTTTCTCTAATTTTGTCTGCCACTAGAGCTACATCAACCCTTTCACAGATACAATGGTTTCACATTTCGTCTCTAATTGTCAAACCACTCATCCACCTAAGCATTCTCATCTCAGAAACACGACTTAATTTTATTCTTACCTTTTAAAGGCCAGCATTTTGCACCACAAAACATCACCATCTTATAAAATTTTCCTTCAAGTCTAAGCAGTACTTTATATCACGCAATAGGCCTGATGCATTCCTCCACTTCAACCAACCAACTCAAATTCTAACAATAACAACATCATCTATATCACCATCGTTTTGAACAATAGACCCGAGATAACTAAATCATTCACACTTTTTAATGATTTGATCACCCATATTACAACTTTGCCACTAGATCTACTACTACTAAGATCAAATTCCATATATTTAAATTTAGATCTACTCAAACGAAGGCCTTCAAACTCTAATGTAGACCTCAATAATTCAAGTTTTTTTCTACATTCTCTATTCTTATACACAAGAAGAATATCATCAACAAAAACATACAGTAAGGTATATTCTCCTGTAAATGTCCAATAAGAGCATTCATAACTAAAGCAAAAAGATATGGGCTTAAAGTCGATCCCTAATGTGGTCAATCCTTCTTCTGTTTGCACACAAGTAACAATGTTGTTATACATATCATTAATGACTTAAATATAAGCCATATCAACGCCATTATTTTGTAGAACTCTTCACAAAACTTTTCTTGAACAGTAGTGTAAGCTTTTTATAAATCAATAAAAATCATATGTGGATCCTCCTTACTCTATGTACTTCTCCATCAAAACTCTCAATAAATGTACTTCTCCATCAAATATGTACTTCTCCATCAAAACTCTCAATAAATGTATAGCTTCCATAGCAGACTAGCCCGAAATAGATCCAAACTGATTATGAGAGATCTTTGTATCACGTTTTAACCTATGCTTAATTACTTTCTCCTATAATGTTAATGTATTACACATTAACTTAAATTTTCTATAATTTATACACTCTTGTGCATCCGATTTATTCTTTAAAATGGGACCAAAATACTCTTCCTCCACTCCTCAAGCATCTTTTTAGCTTTTAAAATAATTAAAAGAATTTAGTAAGCTAAGAAACTCTCAAATCTTTGAAATATTTCCACACTTAAATTGAGATATCATCAGGTCCTATTATTTTCCACCATTAGTTCACTTTAAAAAAATGAAAATTGTGTGAGATTCACTTTTGGCATAGATAGCTTATATTCTTCTTGTGTATTATACATTTTAAAATTCATATGGCAGCATGACAAGTCCTTTCGATCTTCGGGATCTTATGATAAAATGAGTCACAGACGTCCGAATATTGACATGAAAAAGAGAATGATTAATTATGACTCAAAACTAAGAAGTATGATATCCTAGAATATTAATAATAAAGGATGATTGGATAGGATGAATTATGTATTCACCAATAAATTTATGTGTGATATGATTTGTTAAGAAGGTTAAGATTTTGGCATCTATAAAAGGAGACCTTTTCACATGGGTTTGTAAGCTCGAAATCTTTCATGACATGCCCCGTAGCATATATGGTTTTGTGCTTGTTTAAAGACATGTTTAAAATTGTGCAATAAGAGGCATACTTCGATGCTATAAAAAATCGCAATGAGACTTACGCCTTATTATCCCAAGGTGAGGCGAACATCTGACCGAATTTAAGAAGCGACTATCATAGAAAGTTCATAATAAAAAAGAGCAAAAGATATCAAAAGTTGACTACATATAAAAATAAATTAGAAAATCTTTTGTAACAAAATAAATAAGTGATAAAGCCTTTTAAGTACTAGAGCTTGAGAATTAGAAAAAACAAAGTGAGCTGAAAGGACCAAGTCTACACATGAAGAAAATATCATGTCTACCAACATTAACTACTGAAGGAAGCCAAAATGAGAAACTTCCAATCTACTCTACTTATGTTGAGCCAAATCAACCTACCCAGAGCAATTTTTTTCATTTTATAGAGGTTTTGCAAACTAGGTCAAATACTTAGACACCTTGAAACCTTAAAATTGCTATTATTAAACTCAACAAAACAAAAGCATGTCCCTTTCTGGCCTGGGAAATAGTTACAAAGATTATTTTCGATAGAATTCTAGGACAGAGAAATCGAGCAACAAGCTATAAGTTATTTTCAATAGAATTACACATAAGTAGAGAAACTAGATATCAAATGTATGATGTGCACAATAACCAATAGAATAGCTAGTAATCTGGTTTGTATAAACCTACATAATGATGCCCATGACACTCAATAGAAACAGCTGGATAATGAAAATAATACAAATTTAGTTACAAATAGTTGGGATAAAGCTAAAAATGATGATAAGGAGAAACGATGTCATATAAAATTTTATGTTCCTAACTTGTTGAAAGGAATTATATTAGAGTATAAGAATAGAAATGATCTTTCGAATATGATTGTCACAATTATTTTACCAATAGTTTTGGAGACAGCATAACATGTAACTAGGAACCCAAACATGGCAAATAAAATAAAGAATGCGTTGTATCAAAATGTTGCTTGGGGTGGAGGTCGGATAAAGAACCAAGTTTATGGAAATCTAAAAGTGTATGCTTGTGCAAAACTGTAGGATATGAGCGAAAGAACAAACACTGGCATTTTGAGTTTTCAAGTTACTAGTCATATTGTTTTTGTTGTTTTTTTCCAGTTTATTTTGATAAAAAGGTACAAGATAATAGTACCGATCAGAAAGATGTGTTTGCAATGTTTTGATTATCATGGTGGGTTCGATTTGCTACTAAAAGTAGTTTCAATACAACACTCATTGGATTCCTTAGTTCAGGAATTCTAGTTCTCTATTTCTTCTGGGCCTCTAAGTTGGATGTGTATTGTCACTGTTCACTTGCGCCAACCAATTTTCCTTGCTTAATTCTATTGAGTGCAAAATCAAGACAGTATAAATGTTATAGTTGGCTTTCCTTATGTAACATGGGAGCATTGTGTGATGCGGGAGCTTTTCCGCTTCTCGCAATTCTGATCACGGGATCAAAGTGAAGCAAGATCGCACGACCATGCTATAGTCTCAATAAGATTTTTTTACGTCTCCTTGGCTATTTTAGCCCGGTGGGACCCTTTTAATTAGTATTTTAATATTACTTTAATGAGAATTAGGGTAATTTTTATATAAGAATAAGAACTATTTAAATGTTATTATTTTTTTTGGTTTAGCAAATTTTAGTTTGGTTTCTGTGTTTTGTATTCTCTAATTTATGCTTTAAAGAATATTGTATCATCTTTCTTTTGCAAGTGATGGTCTATATCTTGCTCAGAAACATATAGTGGATTCCCTTTGCTATTCGCACCTTGTCGTTTTGCCAACAACTGTTTTCCACCCAGACAGTCGTCGAACTCCTCCAATTTGTGGTCCAACAATAGACATCATCCCCCATCCCTTCCAAATGACGTCTACCAGCTGTTTTTAGTCGAGCAACCATCTTTGCTCGTTACTACTGCTGCGTGGTAGCTAAAAACAGCTGTCTGACAGCAGAAAATTTCTGTTTTCAGTTTTCTAATTCGTTGTCCAATCGTCGATTGACATCGATCCTTGTCTGAATGCCATAGAACTCGCATATCATCGTTCTCTCGTTATTCCAACCACATCCCCTCTAAATCCCCTTTCTTAACACCGTCTAGGAGCCCTAGAACAGTATCGTCTATAACATAGATCGATTAACCCTAAGAGGTTGTTTGGTTGCAAGTAAGATTTCATTTAAATAGAATCTTGTAAATCCTGTAAATCTTGATTTAACAAATCCTGAGGTGGTTAAATTCTAAAAACTGTTTGGCATGCTAGTAAGTCAATTTTGAAAAATCCTAAGACTCCTTGACAACTTTAGAAAAATTTAGAAGGATTTATCAAAGTAAATATCCAAGAATAAAGATTAGATAAGAAAAATACAAATAGGCATCCAAAACCTCTAAGTAAATAAAAGAAAAGCCGAATTAACATTAATTAATAATTAAAAAACTAATCACTTATTAAGCAATAATTTATCATTAATCAATTATTATTTATATAAATTAAGAAATACTTAGAATTTTATTAAATAACTTAAATTTAAAAATATATTTTCAATTCATCAATTAACAATTAAATAATTACATTTAAGTTTATCTAATTATAAGTAATTTGATAATATATAAATTAATTATTAATAATTAATCAATTAAATTAATAAAATTAACTTAAACAAATATAAATTAAAACCAGCAACCCATCCCCCTCTTCACCTCTCTGCCCGAAACCCTTGCCTACATCCTACCACTCTCCCGGTTTCGCCTAAACATTCCATCTCCGCCCAAAACCCATGTTTATATCCCTCCCCCTCTCAGTTTCGCTTAGAACTATCGCCTTCATGATTGAACCTCGCAAAACAAATGCCATTAAAGTTAGCTAGAAAAGCAACGACGACAACTCGATTTACAGAGACCGTCGAAACTCCCATCTTTCTCATCCTTCTGCTCCGCTCCTACCAAAAACCATTGATGAAGGTAAGCTTGTTCGCGCCATCTTCCTCTTCCCTAGTCCCAACTTTACTAAATCCGCCGATTCACAGAATTTATTTAATCCCGAATTTATCACGAATCGGCGTCATTTTGGGACTTACAATAGCTCATGATTTAAAAAGATGTTTTTTTTTCATTTAGCGGGATTTAACTTAAATCCTGCCTAAATCTTGTTTAAAACCAGTTACCAAACAGCCCCTACAGTTCAAGGGATTTGTATTCCTTGCGACCGAAGGAAAAAATCCATACAACCTTTCACTCATAAAAAATTCCCTCACCATACCCTAAACATTTTTATCCCAATTCCTAGCCCTAACCCTAAATTTTCAAATGCTAACCTTCCTACCTTCAACAAAAACTTTGCCTCACACTTGCTGTCAAAATTATAAATCTCGACCAACCATTGATTTGGAACCCTACATCTATCAAAACCTTGATTGGAAGAAAATGACAAGATCGAGAGAAGAGTTATCCAAGAGTTTACTATAGAGAATATGCAATGAGAAATCATTTAAATGCAACAATGAGTTGCCAACTTTAAGAAGAGATAACCCGGAGAGGTCACCCATAGCTACAATGATAACTTGACAGATCGAGATAAGGATGGAATCCCTTCCATCAGATAATTTCAAATGATAGTGAACTAATACATTGACAATTTATCATGGAATATCAGAGAAGGAGTCAAGATTTTAAAGTGAAGGTTTACTTGAGAGAATTTGATGATAGTATAAATCTGAACGAGTTCATTAAATGGCTCTAGACAGTACAATAGGTATTTGCGTATAAGAATGTTCCACCTGACATAAGGGTCAAGTTGGCTAGCTTCTATTAATTTAGAAAGAATGTTTCACTATGGTGAAAGAAACTGAATCGTATTCGACAACGAGAAGGAAAAAATAAAATCACTACCTAGTTAAAGATAAAAAGAGAAATACAGCTCGAATATTATAGAAGATGACTCATTGTGCTTGCTTATTTTTTGATAATTCTTAGATTACCCCTACAAATGTATTGTATTATATTACATGATTCCAACCAAACAGATAGAAGCAAGTATAAATTTTTAGGAAAATTTATATATAAATCACACAATTCTTATGTATTTACATATCTAACACCTAAAATTTCATGCTTACATTTATAACGCTTTGTTGTAATAAATTCATGCATGAAAAGGTGTATTTCAAATATAATTGACTCCCAAAAATAACACCAATTGAAACGCATTAAAGTATTATGATGCATTACAATGACATTCAAAAATGAGCATACCCATTCAAGTAGTGTGGAAGCATCAGACCGAGGAGTAAACGTTGAGTTTTTTTGACCTGTAATGAGTTCAATGATGAGGACACCGAAGCTAAAGACGTCAACTTTAGTCGAAAGGTAGCCATACATGGCATACTCTGGAGCCATGTAGCCATTAGTGCCAGCAACACGAGTGTTGACATGGGTAAGGTCTTCTGGGAAGAGTCTAGCCATACCAAAGTCTGCAATTTTTGGGCAGAACCTCTCATCAAGCAAGATATTGCTAGCTTTGATGTCACTATGGATTATAGGAGTGTGTGCATCCTCGTGCAGGTATTGAAGTCCTCGAGCTACCCCAATCATCACATCATAGCGCTTTTTCCAATCAAACATCATTGTTGCTTCCTTGTCTTCTCCTACATTCCATTATGGAATCACAAGTCATTTTGCATGAACTTCTGTCATATTAAAAGAATAGCTTATAGATGTAGTAAAAATGAATTGTCCAAAATTCCCAAAAATCAGTTTGGGTTATAAATATTTTATGGGAAAAATGATTCACACAACTATGAAAGGCAATATATTTTCAAAATACATCTTTTAAGCAATATTTATCAAACCCAAAAAAAAATCATTCTTTCAAAACATATCTCATGCAGCATACTAGCATGTAATACCATAAGAGAGAGATGGTAGGCCCACATCATATATCTTTATCTAGAAAGATGTTAATCATATTTTGACTTCAGTGGTATAAGTAGCATTTCACTAACAAGTTATATATAAATGGAAAACAATGAAATTAAAAAATCAGAGCCCAAAATCGCTTTTATTATTTTATATTGTATAAAAATGCTTTTGAACAATCATTAAATTATAGTTGCAAGGAATGCTAATCATGCTGAATTTGAGATGTTCAAATCCATCACAATATCATAAATGTAATTCCATTCAACATCATCCCTCAAGTCTAGTTCAGACAATCCATACTTTAACTGAATACAATTAATCCAGAAATGAGCATTTCTCCGTTTTCATTTGTTCAACAAATGAAAGATAGTTCTGTAAAATAATATTTGCAATAATGTCTTTGGCATAGAAAAAGCAGTTTCTAGTAGATGGACGGAAGAGAAGAAGAAATGACAACATACGGGAGAAGAGGATCTTGTCGAGGCTTTCATTGAGAACGTATTCGTACACGAGGAGCTTGTCTTCAACGTGCGTACAATAGCCATAGAGAGTGACTACGTTCTTGTGCTGAACCCTGGAGAGCAACATCGCCTCGTTTGTGAACTCCTCGCCACCCATCAGAGACCAGCGACCCAGCCTCTTTACTGCCACCATCCTCCCATCCTCCAACTGCCCCTGCGCCATCAGTCAGCCAGTTCATCAAACACTTGTTATTCAAATCAGCTCTCTCGATCTCATCGATTTAAAGAGCTGAGAAAGGGGCCTTGTCAATTACTACCTTGTAGACAAGGCCAAAACCCCCCTCTCCAAGCTTGTGCTTGACGCTGAAATTGCGGGTCGCGGCCGCAAGGGTTTCGTAGCGGAAGACCTTGGTCTCCTTGGCCGCGATTGCCTCAAGATCTTCCTCTTCTTTCCGAAAATCTGCCGACATCGAAAAAAACGGATTCAAGGGATCAAATGAATCTAAAATTGCAAAATTGATCAATTTTGAACTTCCCGGAAGTGCACCTCGATTATGACGGCGATTAAAGGGCTTGATGAGTTTGTCGAGAAGTCCCGTTGGCTTCGTCATGAGAAACGAGAGAGGGAGGCATGGAATGAAGGCGGCAAGGTGGAGCAGCAGAGAAAGGCGAATGGCGGAAGCCTGCAAAACCAGACCGTCCAGTGGTGTTGTTGAAAAGTACTCGAACGACATCGCAACTACATCAGATGGCATTTTTCCTCGGCCAACCCACGTGCTTTATTAGAGGGAAAAAAAATTGTGTCGGGATATATCGATGGTACAAGGGGGTTACATCCACAGTATAAGCCCTTGTAACCTCCCTGTAACCTCTCTGTAACTTACATGTAACCTCTTAATATATGATAACAGAAGCGCGAAACTTATTTTAGGGTACAGATAGGTTACAGCAAGTTACAGGGAGGTTACAAGAGGCTATACCGTGGATGTAACTCCCTTGTAATCTCGGTATAACCCCAATATCGCACGCAGTGCTGCGTACGTCTATCGCACGCAAATTTTTTCCCTATTGGAGGCCCGTTTCGGCAGTTTATTTGGTGTCGTGGGCTTACCCAGAAAATAACAACATTTTTACACCTCATCTACTTAGGTACAGTGAAAACTTATTAGCAACGTTCTCGCTTTTCCAAATCCAAATGCATCACATTTTAACGATTTAATTAATACCAATCTAATATAATGTGTATGTGTGTGTATAATAAAAATAAAATTAAGTTTACTTTATATATTACATAATAAAAAAAATTTGGGAAATATTCTTATTATTTCTTCCGACAAATACATCCGTAAATTTATATCTAAACATTTCACTCATTGAAAAATTTCACATCTGTCAACATAAAAGCTCTATATTAATTTCTCTTCACATCACTTTGTCTAATTTCATCTTCGACTTGTGATAACTTTTTGTTATTAGTTTTTAAGGTTTGTGATTTTAGATTTTAGGGTTTGTAATATTTTGAAAAGTCATTCAAAATTTACCTTCAAATCTAAACCTCCATTGCAGCTAAAAACTTCTTATGTCATATCTACAAATGTTATGTGATATAAGCATGTTCATGTACAAAGTGTGAATAAAGCTTGATGAAATGATATGACTAAACTTTGAGGATGGAATATTATTTGAATGTCAATCTTTCATTTTTCAAAAAATGAACAATTCATTAAAATGAACAATCGATTTTCAATGAATTGTAATTTTCAACCATAGATCAAGTAATCTTTGACATGTTTAAACTTTTCTTAAAGCACGATGGAATATTCTTTGAATCTTTTTTACACATGGACAAAGCGTCTTTGAAGATGCTTTGACCATTTTGATAAGGAATCAAAGCTTGAAGAAGGTTTTAAAAAGTTTGAAGAAGGTTTTAAGAAGTTTGAAGAAGGTTGAATATTATATATAAATAATAATTCAAATATTATTTAATTGTAGTTGAAGGAAGTTCAAAGAGTCATGAAAACGAGTGGAAAATAGATTGAAGATTGTTAATCATGATAATGCATTGTGCATTTATTTTTTATCTTTATTCGATCAGGTTTAAAATATTTAGAAAATTATCAAAATTGGTTCGTTTCGGCTTATTTGAATTGGTGTGATATGTATGCAAATGTATGATCTAATCATTCGACAATATAATACTTGAGTCACATATAAAGTTATGGGAGTTATGAAGAAACTTGTCGAAATTTGAAACTATAGATCTCAATCCTCAAGTCGATTGATCCCCTTTTAGAGCACTTCTTCAAAGTTCTTGAAATATAGTTTTTTAGTCATCTCATTTAATGATTATTACTAATGATTGTTGATGATGTTTTGAATAATGAGAGCTTCAATGTGTTTAATATTTAAAGGGAAGAACGTGAATTTCACATAGCTAAACTTATTTAATGACTTGGCTAAGTTATGAAGAGATCACATTTAATGGTGTGTTTAAATGATGTGTTTAAGAGAATGACTGGAAGTAACAAGCAACTTCAAATCTACTTGGGATATGACAAGAATTTTAAGAACATAGAGCTAGAAAATGCTTTTGTGGAGTGCATTAAGCTAGCTTGGGTTGTATTACTTATAGATGATGACTTTTTTTGGTTTGCATGTGCATAAGAGGTTAGGAGAATTGGGTTTCTTAGATTTTGTATATCTTTTTATTATTATTATTTTTATGTATCTCTAGATGTAACTTGAATAAGGATTAAATCGCAATAGCAAATGAAGCATACATTAAAGATTAAAATTTCAATAAAAAATATACAACGAAAAAATAATTATCTATTTGAGCAAATAAGAATTTTTATGTGATTTTGTCGCAACATTCAACCACAGATTAGTGTCCACCAATCTTAGAATTATTTGCAGAAGCTCTACTAAAATAAATTATTACTTCTTCATTGTGTAGAGAAATTACACACTTCACCTTGAGATAACCTCTCATCTACTTAAATAACCTCTTAGTCTTATTTTTTTGTTTATTAAGGTAGGCTTTTTGTTGTGTTTTCCATTGAAATATTAAAAATGTACAAATTAAAATTGACAAAAAAAATATATAATAAATAAAATAGGAGATGAAATTGTGCATAAGGTAAGCATAAGATATTGCGAGAGATTGCATTATAATCATCCAAGCAAGCTCCTCTTCCGTTGGATCTCAAGTTTACTTATGATTTTCTATAGACGAAAAAACTTCGTGGCTAGTTGAAGGAGAAGCAAGAGGTAGGATGTTTATGGGCATGTAAGCATTCAAAAATAAACATAAGCCTTAAAGGTTTTGCATGTTGTTCATCGTCAACAGTTCAGAGAAAGATGTTTGTTCAAGCAGATTCAAGTCATACCTGAATCACCCTTTATTTACCCCTTATGTCAGAGCCATCTGAGCAATCAAGGGTTTAGATCCTTTATCTCCAACGTCTCCTTCTGGAGCTAATTGATGTAAGCACGTACACTCTAATTCTTACCCTATTTTATCTGAAGCAGAACCTGAGATCTCTTCCTAGGCTTCTATATATTGGCGAAGTGCACCACAAAGAGTATTTTGAACTCCGTGAAGGTCAAAATGATACCAATCAGAAGATTGAGGAACTAGTGAAGAGTTGATTCCGTAAACAACATCAGAAAAAGGCAACACTTCATCACATCGCTTGTCTACATTATTTCGACTAACGAATTGAAAAAAGCCAAGAGGTCGATCGAATTGATTTCTCTTTATAGGCATCCGAATGAGGAACCCTTAGCTTTGTCGGGGCTACCACCTCCAAAATTTGTCGAGTGAAAGCACTGTCAGGGTTAGACTAAGCAGGTACTTCGACATGCTCCGCTTGATGCCTGATCATCAGTGTAGATCTCGTGCTAGCTAGTTGTTGAGAATCCACCTCTTCTTCAGTCACCCATTTACTGGCTTGCCCGTTGGGCATTGGACTGCCAGTCGAGGGGAATCCCTTGAAGCTAGTTCCCCGAGATCCAACCTCGAGAAGCAAAGGTTGATCCTTCTTTTTCAAGATTGCTTGTCAAAGGGCCTCGAATTGACCCATCATATGTTCCCTTACTTCTTGAATTTCTTGCTGGATTTCTCGGTTCACCGATTTCCCATTGAACTCCATCTACACTATATCTCTCTGTTGTGATTCTTCATTGTAATTGGCTCTACTTCTCGTCTGTGGCATCTCCATGCTCACCACAGCACCTTTTAGGATTTTGAATCCTACATTGTCTATTTAGAAACATGCCTCGAGAGTTAGAACTTATGAGAAAGAAGAAGGGAGAGAGAGGAGTGAGTCAAGAGTGTCAAAGAATTCCCCGTGTGAGGATCCAAAAAGAAGAGGTCTCTTTATTGATGTCATGACCACCTATTTATAGAGGCCTCAAAATACCGTTACCTAAAAGGAAAGAACAATTACAGTAATTGTTTAGAGCTTTGAACTGACATGTCTGTTCAGTAAAAAAATTATATTATAATGCAAGTAAAAATCTAATGCTAGCCGGCCGTCTGATGTGTGTGCCGACCGGCTGATATTTGGGCCGCCCAGTTCTGTCGACAGACCATAGGCCTCTTCGATAGATCCGATACATTGTCACAAATATGCGTTCACTTGCTTATGTTCTCTCATTCGATGGATCTGCAGGTCGGAAGCTTCTATCAATCGAAGCTCCATGCCAATCGATTCTGCCATAAGATTGACTGGATGCTTGCTGATAATTCTTTAATCTGAAACTTTATCTGCACGCCTCTATTCTTGACCGTTCGATCCCCTCGAGATTCATGCTTGCATTTTTGTAGCATACATTGATAATTTTTAATAAAGCTTAATGCGAAAAAGACTTTGAATTGGTCTGTTTATCTAATACTAACAATATTTTCATGAAGTTTAACGTGGAAAAAAAATTTATATTTGTTCAATTATGTAAGGAAGCACATTGCTCACTCGTTTTTTTTTAATTCTTTATTAAAGGCTAAAAGTCTGCAAAAATAATAATATGTTTTATAACTCTAAACATAAACATACAATTTCTCACATCACATAATAAGATTTCAAAAAATTTCTCAATTTTGTCATTGAAATGATTCTCCAAAGAAGCACATGGAATAATGAACTTTTCACATTGATATTTTCAATATGAAATCATTTCTAACATAAGAAAATATAGAATTCTATGATGTTCTTGAGAAACTATAATCATCTGATTCACTTGCAATGATACTAGTAATAGAAGGAAGCAAAACAATCAATTGAATATTTCCCATCACATCTTTTCATGAAGTATACACATAAAAGCATGCAAATTTGTTCTTACACATGCAATTGGAAAGAAAGCTGAAAATTATAAAAAATCTGCATAAAAGCATGAGCTTTTATGAGCATATGTATTTATCCAAATGTACAGACTTCCACTTTTTGGTAATTTTAATACATTTATAACTTCCAGTAGAAGCCAAGTTTGTGGCAGATGCCAGCTAAAACAGCATAGAAGAGGATCTCAGCAAATATCACATATAAAAGAGTCCCAACTCTCCCATAATGCCAGACTTTAAAGAAGATATGTTTCTGAATCCAATAGACCTGCAAATACACTCATGTCAACATAGAGTAATGACTACGAAATTAATTAGAATATATTCAAATGATTCATTAAGGTTATATATATATATATATATATATA
>NW_018220132.1:26047-28564 GCF_001263595.1 Phalaenopsis equestris
CTAACTATATATGTAATGTGAAATGTTGATAGATTCAATTGGATATCCTCACCCCATTCTCCATCGCACAAATGTAACAAAAAATTTTGACAGAACAGCGAATACGAAAAACAGAAACATACAACTATTGTCAGCCCTCTGAAAGCATCCAACGAAGCAACCCTCTTGCTTCTGCCTGCTTCCGCCGTCGTTGTCGCATTCTCAGTCGCTGCTTCTCCCCCTTCATCTTTATCAGCTTCCCCTTCCTTAGCCCCGTTATTCCCCTCATCTTTGCCATCAGCGCCGCCACCGCCGGCTCCACCACCACCGCCGCCGCCTTCGCCGGCATCGTCAACATGGACGCGATGCTCTCCCACCACTGCAATCTCCTTATCCATCCCACGGACTCTGCTCAATTGCAAAACTCAATCATTGACATACCCAGCAGCAAAGCTAATTTGTAGGCATCAGTGCGGTTAAACGACAAACAATATGAACAAAAATAAAAGAGAATAGAGTGCTTTAGCGAGTTGGTTTTTTTTTATAATTACTGGCCAGAACGCCGGAGACGCACGTCACCTTTGAAGGCGATGTCAATTGTCATTGCCTGAACCATTCAGCAACCGGCGCTACTTAATTATTGTCCAATAGTAATTCTCACGCACGCCTGCAAATCGCAAGTATTAGCGAATCACGTTTTTTCTTTCTTAGGATGGTGGGGCGCGCTTTTTTTTTTTTTTTGATAAGATACTTTTTAGGACTGTGCATTGTGAGTAAAAATATACTAATTGGGAGGTGTAGGTCAAATAGGTTGTGATTGGTGACGTAAGAAAATCGAATGATCATTAAGACCAATAAGTCTGTTTTGGGAAGGAGTCTGCCAATATTTACTTCTTGAACCCATCTAGGGTCCACAATCTTTAAAAATTAGACCAAATCTCTAAGCAGCTCTTTCTGAACCCAATGGTCATCTCATTGACCTTTTGGTCAACCCTGGACAGTATGGTCACCACATTAACCATTTGGTCAACCTTTGACTATATGATTACCACTTCGACTTTATAATTGGTCGAATTACCATATGGTCAAAACATTATCATATGACCAACCTAATCATCACCTTTGTCAACTCTAGGACCCTATTAGTCAAACTTTGTCCATTCGTCAACTTTGGGACCCAATAGGTCAACCCTGGTCACTTGGTCAACCTTACACCATTGGCCTTTTGATTAAATTTTCAATTCTTTTTATTCATTGAATATTTAATTCATGAAAAGAATGAAAATTAGGACTCATTAGACCTAGGATTCAAGCCCTAAAATTATGACCTATTCTTATGGTGACTTAAATCCATACATGACAACTTAAGAGTTTAAGCCCATGCTAAATGCTTAAGCTCAAATCCAACCCATGGAGGATTACTATTGGGTTACCCCTAACTCATAAAGCCCACCATGACACACCGAACCCATGAAAACCCATTAAGACACTTAAAGCCACCAATTTTGACTTTTTCAAAAGTCGTCATGAGGGAGGGATACTTGGCTACACACATGGCACCCACTTCACTCTCATTGGATTCACATGGAATGTTTGAGCCAGCTCACTTTTGGGGTCCTTATCCACCTCATCACCCTTCTAGCCATAGCCACCATTTTCACCGTAATTGAAGCTCATCATGAGCACACCATTAGGAAGCTCAACATGGTTATCTTCATCCAAGAGTTTATCTTCAAACTCATCATGAGCCACCTCCCTTCCCCTCCAATTGAGTTCAAACTTATTCATGGCTTCCCCATGGCTATAAGAAGCCAACCCGAGGGCTCCCAAAGGAGGACCATACAGGAAATCTCTAAAAATTGTTGCACACAACAACAAACTTCTTCCCATACTCTAAGCAACCAATCCCCATAGTTTCAACTTCTTTAATCCATCTCAAAGCTCCAATTTTCCACCACAAAAACAAGAAAATTTTTTTGACCTAAATGATGCAACTTTTTTATATGCTTAATTTTATATATTCTATATAATCACAATAATATAAACGCAAGTATATGTATCACTCAATAAATATAGGGATCTAATAGAGTCTCGTTTATCGATCCCACAGGGAAGCGAGATAAGAGGTCTTTAGTCAAAGTTCTAGTCCACTACATCAAGCCTTAGATTGGAACGTCGATTAAAATGATATTTTATCTAGCAACTACTCCTAAATGCGAATGTTAAATGTAAGGATAGTAACTATTCCTAAATGTAAATAAAATTCTAAAGATAACCCTTTTTGGATGAGTTGGTTTGGAGAACTTTAAGATATTAAAAATATTATTCTTATGTAGCGAATTGGATAATGTAAAAGAATGAGATACATTAAATAATGTATGAGCCAAATAGGTGCAATTTTAATTCTCTACCCTGATCTAGTGTTATAGAAAATCATTGACTAATCTTAGGTTTAGTCCCTAAATTCATGGCTAGGCTAGGAGGATACTGGCTCCCGCTCCAGAGCTCCCACTTCCCTTCCCCTGAAGGCTAACTCTC
>NW_018220132.1:29040-34575 GCF_001263595.1 Phalaenopsis equestris
AAATCCACTAGATAAGTGTTTAAAAAATCATAAGATAATGAAGAACACAATACATAATTTTTTCCCCTTGAAAGAAAGATGAAAATCTCTTCTGCAAAGTCTCCCGCTGATCCATGCAATGCTAGAGCATTCCCTTACATATTCACCAATCTCTTCAAAAATGTAGAAATCTATATTTCTACCTCTTTTCTAAGATCTCTAAACATTCTCCTTTTTTTTTCACTCACACACACCACTTTTTCTGACATAAAAACACTCTATTATAGTGTAGGGATGAATTTCCCAAGACATGCCTCAAACAACCCTCCAAAAAACATCCAAATACATTGAATCTTCTAGAAATTCGCTCAGGATCGCGTCCAAACTATCTCGGGCGCTGTCGGTGCCGTTTTGGACGTCGTCGACACCATTTTGAATGTTGTCGGCTCCTATTTCATGTTATTCTCTGCACTCTAGTGCCGTCGGCGCCCACCCTGTGCAGCTTCAACATTTTGCTTCGTTTGGCTCTATTTTAGCTCCATTTCGCCCCATTTCAGTTGCGTTGTTTTCCTAATAGATAGACATACAAAATAAGCAAAAAGACAACATTCATTTAAAGTGAAATTTCATTCAAAAATGTATGAGAACTGTAAAAGAGATTAAACATAGAAAAAAATATCAAAATGTGTCAGGACAGATTTTTCTTTATTGCTCGTTTTTGCTCCAAATTGCACCATTTTTGCTTCTTTTTCTCCAAAACTCCATTTATTGTCCATGAAACCAAAAATATGTAAAATACCTTCCTTTAAAGTGTAATATCATTAAAAATCATTAAAATTGAGCATAAAATATATATGAAAAACTAGTCATTTTTTAGTCGTATCAAAATCCCCGAAACTTAACTGTTACTTGTCCTTAAGTAACACACTTACTACTTAAAATTTATGAATAATGGTAGAGGGTTTAACTTCTAAAATTCTATAATTTAGTCTACTAAATATAATAACACAACTTAACAAAACTCTTAACAACTTAAGTCAAAACTAAAAGTATAAGAACATCTAGTAGTCAAGTCTAAGATTTCTGATTCTCTATTCATTTCAATATGAATTGTAATTTATCATATTAAAGTCCCTTAGAATATCCATATAAAGAAGAACTTCATGAGAACTTTATTAGCAAGGATAATAATACTCAAATACATGTTTAAAAATGTAGTAAAGCCTTCTTCAAGTGAAGCAAGTCTTTTTCCGTAAGTTGATTCAAGTGAAGTCAATTTTTTATTAGACATCTCCTCAAGTTTCTCCTCACACATTTCTTTCCTTTTTCTTTTCTTCTTCTTTTTTTTGCTTCTTCATTTTTTTCCTTTTAGGATTTTTTCAATCATTTCTTTTCTTTTTCTTTTTCAAGTGAAGATTATTATATCTGGATAACCTTTAACAATTTTGAACTTCATCATCCTCTTCTTGAAGTTAAAACTCTTTACCTTTCTTCACTTTATATATATTCATATTAGTTTTATGATTTTTCATAAAGTTTCATTCTTTTCTTCTTACATGAAACTCTAAAATTATTAATACTTCAAAAATACAATTTTTTTTACTTTAAATAGAAAAAAACATAATCTTATTCTTTCATACCAAATATTTTTAACTTTAGAATTAATCTTCGTTATTAAAAAAAAACTTTTACCTAAATTTACCATAATATTTACAAACATAAAAATAGTCATTTAAAGTTAAACTATAATATCTAAGGTCATGTTAAATTAATTTTGAAAAAAGTTGTTAATTGAGGACAAATAAAATTTAGTTTAGTTCTTTTTAAAAGAAAATTTTCTTTCCCCCAAACATGATTTTTTTTTAATATTCTACAATTATTTTCATAAAATGTAGCATGAAGAAAAAGTAAAAGTTGAACCTACTAACTACTACAACATCCTATCAAATTCATATACGTGTATAATCAGGATAGAATGATTGTAGGAGAATATAAATCAAGCCTAAAACATGCTTGTAATAATATTAAACTAAAAAAAAGTATACTAACTTTTAAAATTAGTTTTCTTCCTACCCCCAAACTTTATTTTAACATGTATAACATTCAATACAGAAAATATATATAGGAAGAAAAGTAGTTCAAAAATTCTATCTATCACAAACATCTACAAGTATTCATTAAGACAGAACAATATGCGATAGAAAATAAGTCTAGACTAAAACATGCTCGATAAAATGGAAAGAAAGGTCTAACAAGCAGAACAAGTATCGACATAGGAATATATATATTTATCTATCACAAACACACATGATAAATGAGGTCAACTCTTCCTTTAACTCATTGCATCTCACTAACTTATTTTCAATTTCTAATGGAATCACTACACAAACATATTTGGTACTTAAAAATAATTTTATAGATTCTAATCCCAAAGATAAAATTATCCCTGATATATTGGCTCCTAGCCACCAATCTCAGGCATCATCTAATCCCCTGAATTAAGCACCTCTAATAGTTATAAGGATAATGTGAGATCATCCATAAGTTACTCATTAAATAGGTTCATGACTCCTATCAAATGAAAAATAAGTCAAAGAAAGGAAGTAAGAAAATTGAGGTGGAACTGTCATTGTTAGAATTCATGAATGTCTCTTATAAAACTTAAGTCTGGGTGAGACCCAAGTTGTAGTAGGTTCGTCAATCCAACTACTACAAGAGAACATACAATTCTAACCATAATAAGAAGTTAAGGAATCATCTCCCTCATGACACATATAAAGGTCAAATCAAAGAACTAACAATCTAAACATCCATCAATCATCAATCAAAATGATCAATCCACACTAAAGCAAACACAATACAACACTAACAATCATGACACTAAACCGAACCACACTGATAACTATGGGTTGCCTCTCATATAGCGCTTGGTTTAACGTCGCTAACCCGACAAATGATTCCACTTAGATCAAAATTCCAATTAAGTAATCCTTGATCAATCGCCCAATCTTTTCCAGATCTAGGGATTCCTACAAAGTCCTCAAATTTAAAATTTTCTTTCATCTCTTCCTCATATCCTTGCTCCTCATATTTCCTTCTAGATCCAATATTCTTCTAGTAATTTTCTCAATTTTCATATTAATATCATCCTTGAAATTTATAAGAAATGGATCTTTATATGATACTTCATGATCTCCAAAATTTTGGATTGGATTCTCTCTAGATAATTTAGATTCTGGATCAAATTCTTTTAGGTTACACTTATCTTTCAAATTATCTTCTAATTCTTCCCCACTGTACTAAGTAAATTATGGAGGTGGTCTTTCTATATATCTTTCTAATTCCTCAAGAATTTCTTCCATTGGTCTTTCAATATCCTTATCCTTATCTCTCAACTTAAAGTTCTTTTGAAACATATCCTTGAATTCTCTTCTAAATATTAGTTCCATAACTTTATATTGCTCATCATTTATCTCTTTAGAATTTATCTCAGGGTCACTAGGTAAAATCTCTGGGGGGTAACTGTTAATTGCATTAATAATCTAACAGCATCAGAATCTCATTCATTTTGTATGTATATCATGAAATATGTCATTCAATGACTTTGAATAACTCTGTCTTGGGAAGGAGTCTGCCAATATTTACTTCTTGAACCCATCTAGGGTCCACAATCTTTAAAAATTAGACCAAATCTCTAAGCAGCTCTTTCTGAACCCAATGGTCATCTCATTGACCTTTTGGTCAACCCTGGACAGTATGGTCACCACATTAACCATTTGGTCAACCTTTGACTATATGATTACCACTTCGACTTTATAATTGGTCGAATTACCATATGGTCAAAATAGTACCATATGACCAACCTAATCATCACCTTCGATAACTCTAGGACCCAATTAGTCAAACTTTGTCCATTGGTCAATTTTGGGACCCAATAGGTCAACCTTGGTCACTTGGTCAACCTTACACCTTTTTTGGTCAATTCATGGTCTTTTGATTAAATTTTCAGTTCTTTTTATTCGTTGAATATTTAATTCATGAAAAGAATGAAAATTAGGACTCATTAGACCTAGGATTCAAGCCCAAAAATTATGACCTATTCTTATGGTCACTTAAATCGATACATGACAACTTAAGAGCTTAAGCCCATGTTAAATGCTTAAGCTCAAATCCAACCCATGGAGGATTACTATTGGGTTACCCCTAACTCATAAAGCCCACCATGACACACCGAACCCATGAAAACCCATTAAGACACTTAAAGCCACCAATTTTGACTTTTTCAAAAGTCGTCATGCGGGATGGATACTTGGCTACACACATGAAACCCACTTCACCCTCATTGGATTAACATGGAATGTTTGAGCCAGCTCACTTTTGGGGTCCTTATCCACCTCATCACCCATCTAGACATAGCCACCATTTTCACCATAATTGAAGCTCATCATGAGCACACCATTGGGAAGCTCAACATGGATATCTTCATCCAGGAGTTTATCTTCAAACTCATCATGAGACACCTCCCTTCCCCTCCAATTGAGTTCGAACTTATCCATGACTTCCCCATGGCTATAAGAAGCCAACCTGAGGGCTCCCAAAAGAGGAGAACCATACAGGCAATCTCTAAAACTTGTTGCACCCAACAACAAACTTCTTCCCATACTCTAAGCAACCAATCCCCCATAGTTTCAGGTTTTGTAATCCATCACAACGTTCCAATTTTCCACCACAAAACCAGGACTTCAGGTTGACCTAAATGATGCGACTTTTTTATAAGCTTAATTTTATATATTACATATAGTCACAATGATATAAACACAAGTATATGTGAAGAGAGGAAAGATGTCCTTAGTTAAATTCCAGTCTACTACTATTAGTCCTTATTTTGAAATGTCAATTAAAGTTGTTTTTTTTATCTAGCGACTACTCCTAAATGCGAATGTTAAATGTAAGGATAGTAACTATTCCTAAAGGTAAATATTAATTCCAAAGATAACCCTTTTTGGATGAGTTGGTTTGGAGAACTTTAAGATGTTAAAAACTAATATTCTTATGTAGTGAATTGGATAATGTAAAGGAATGAGAAACATTAAATAATGTATGTGTCAAATAGAACCAATTTTAATTTTCTACCCTGATTCAGTGTTATAGAAAATCATTTGTTAATTTTAGGTTTGGTCCCTAAATCCGTGGCTAGGCTAGGGAGATACTGGCTCCAACTCCAGAGCTCTTCTTAAACACTAGGACTGAATTGGAGATTTTAGTTTGTCACCCTAAAATCTCTAATTCTACGTGCAACAATGTATATTTCTAACAGTCACTTTATATATGCTTAAGAATACAAGAATTTAATAATGCTGCTAGAAGATTTAATTCCTCGGCAACGACACCAAAAACTTGACAACGGTTATAGATTCGATAAAGATGTATATATGAAATATTCAATCATTGTAAAGTCACACTTATCAACGCAAATATACGTATCGCGCAAGTAAACGCAAGTAATACAGGGCTCTAATGAAGTCATAAATATCGATCCCACAGGGAGTAATATTA
>NW_018220133.1:0-5715 GCF_001263595.1 Phalaenopsis equestris
TATATATATATATATTAAAAAAAGGAGACAAAGTCTCCTAATTCATTAAATAAAAGAGATACAAAAAGGAAGGCACAAACAAGGCACTTTCCAAAAGTTAAAGAGAAAGAACTGTTATGAAATGTAGATGAACAAGATCTCCTTTCAACAGTAGGTTTAAAAAAGGAGTGATACAAGTATCTATGAAGGGACTCTGAGAGTGGATGCCAGCATTAGCAAGCCAATGAGCAGGTCTGTTACCCTCCCTATATGTATGAGAAAATGACATCCTAATCTCCATGCTCAATGATTGTATGCCAGTGATCCAATTAATCATATACCAAGGGGTAGATATCCTCCCATCAAGGATGTTGATTAAGGTCATTGAGTCAGTTTCAACCATTAATTGGTTCCAGCTACAATTTTTGGCCATGTACACTGCTCAATAAACATCTTGAGCTTCAGCTTTTAAAGGGTCCTCAGCCCTGGCAGGAGACTGAAAATAGAGTAAGCGTTCCCCACTTTCATTTCTGAATACCCCACCTACCTTTGCATTAGGAGAAATGAAGCTTCCATCAGTGTTGACTTTGACCCAACCCTTAAAAGGATAACTCCAATGAACAATACTAAATTGTATTTTCCTTGAATAATTGATGGAGGTTGTGCATAGGATCTCAGAAAGTTTCCTGTGATAATACAGTTTCTATAAATAACTAGCAATTAGTGGCAATGGCAGTGGCATCCACTTGGGCTTCATCATATTTCAGCTTATTTCTAACCATCCAAACAAACCAAGCAATGATGCAAGGGATAAGAGGGAGAGATTGAGCCTGCCAATCTTCCTAGCTTAGGTAAAAATCATACCAGGACAACTGAACAATATTAAGTTTCAGTCTAGGTAAAAAGAGGTTCCAAACTTGCTGAACAATGGAGAATTTGAAGAACAAATGGTGGAGAGTTTCTTCTTCATTTTTACACAGGCTACATCTGAAGGGGCCTCTCTAGCCTTTTAGTTTTAAAATATCATCAATGGGAATGAAACCATAGAATACTCTCCAAGAGAAGAATGCCATAGAAGGAGAAAACAACTTGTTCCAAACACATTTGCCCCAGGAAACCTCCTGTTGATGAAAGCTGAAACTAGCTATGGAAGCGGAAAAGTCTGAGAAACCTTCTTCTTCAATCTAAGTTTATCGTTCTTGGATCTATCAATAGGTTTTTTCATGACTATATTGAGTTATCTATTATCAAGGATGTTCTGAAGAGCTTGCTGGTTCCAACCACCATCAGACCAAAGGTCAGCCACCCGTGTTGTAGGGCTAAATTGAGAACCAGATAATGGAGTGTTAATGCCTTCTCCAGTCCAATTATCCATCCACACATTGAGTCTACCATACCCTATTTCCCAAATAAATAACTGTTCAGCCTTAGATCTCATCTTCAACATGTTTTTCAATGTTCTTGAATCCCCCAATCTATTAGTCACAAGAGAAGGATGCAGATCTTTGCAGTATTTTTCTTTGAAGAATTTAGCCCAAATAGAATTTTGTGCTCTAAAAATAACCCAGAGTTTTCAAAAGTTGGTTTGGGTAATCTACTTGAAGCTTTTAAACCCCAACCCACTTGCTTTAGCACTGCCACAAACTTTTTTCCATCTCACCCAATGCACCTACTTTCTCTGATCTGCTCAAAGGAATCTGTTGAAAGTTATTTCAAGAGTATATTGGATGGATTTCTTCATAACAGATACCTGTGATATATAGGATGGAAGAGCAGCCAAAATACTTTTGAGGAGGGTAATTCTTCCCCCATTATAGAGGAAAGTGTTAGACTAGCTGTTGAGTTTGTCTTGGACTTTTAAGATAATATCATCAAATTGGACTTGCCTTGTCCTCCTTTTGAGCAATAAAGTCCCCAAGTATTTCAGGGGAAGAGACCTAGAACAAAAACCAGTAAGATCAGAAATCCAATGCTTGATATCTGGTTTCACCCTTTTGCTAAACACAACTTGGCATTTCTGTTTATGAAATTTCGTTCCAGAGCATTCTTGAAAATTCTCCAGACATTGGAAAAGCAAATTAACATTAGGTTTAGTAGCTTTGGAAAATATAATAACATCATCAACAAAGGCTAAATGGTTCACAACAATGTTAGATCTGTGGCTATATAGTGAGTGAGGAGCTTTGGCCATTAATTGATTCAGCAGTCTAGACAAATAATCAAAAGCAAGTATAAAGATAGTTGGGGATAAGGGGCCACCTTGCTTGATGCCTCTAGAAGCTGTGAAGAAGCCTTGACACTTCCCATTAATGAAGATATAGTGATAATTGTTATTAAGCCACCTATGGATCAAGGAAATAAAAGGCTGAGAGAATCCCCTTGCAGATAGCACCTTCTCAATGAATCCCCAATGTATGGTATCATAAGCCTTTTGGATATCAAGTTTGAAAATAACATTCCCTCCTCTACACTATTTGTCCAAATCTAGGACTAATTCTTGAGCCAAGAGAACATTCTCCACTATACTTCTCCCTTGTACAAAAGCTGATTGATTTTAACTGATGAGATGATGTAACTGAGGCTGCAATCTATTGGAAATCACCTTGCTAATAATTTTAGACAGCACATTAGTAAGACTGATAGGCCTGAAATGGTCCCAACAGAGCTTGGAGTTGTTTTTTGGAATTAAGGTAATGGTAGAGAGTTTAAAATAGTTAGGCAAATCTATCCGTCTGAAAAAACTTTGTACTGCCTCAATAATATCCCTTTTAATGATCTTCCAATGTTTCTTATAGAAATCTGCCTGGGCCTGCCGCTTTAGAGCTGTCAATGGAGGTCAGACCTTACCAAATTTCAAATTCCCCAGGAATAGAAGCCAAGTCCAGGTTTCTTGTGTAACTCTGATCAAATAGGTCTTGCTGAATTGGAAGCCTGAAGACTGGAGGTTGAGTGAAGAGAGTTTGGAAATAATGAATAGTACTAGCAGCAATTAAGTATTCAGATTGAATCCAGTGCCCCGAGGGATCTCTAATCTTGTGAATGTTGTTGCATTTCCTCCTATAGTTGATGCAAGCATCAAAGTACATAGAGTTTTGTCCCCTTCACACAATCTGGTATTAGCAGCCTTTTGAGCATAGAATTCCTCTTGCATACTAACTGCATTCATCAGCTTTTCATTATCCAGCATTAAATCCTTTTTAGTATCAGGATTGTTTTCCAGCCTGGTCTCCATATCATTCACTTCCTTTTCAGCCTCCTTTACTTTCAAATTAATATCCCCCACCACAGTCCAGTTCCAATTAGACAGTTGTTTACCAATCTTCTTTTGCGGCATCCATAGTTTAATCAGAGGATTAAAGTGGTGACAATCTCTCCACCCCAAAGAGATTTGATTAAGAAAATCTTGGTGAGAAGACCACATGTTGAGATATATAAAGCTAGACTTATGCTTGATTGGAGATGCATAAATAGTGATAAGTAAGGGCCTATGATCTGATCCTGTCATGCTAAGATGTTGAACAAAAGTATGTAAAAATTCATTCAACCAAAGAGAGTTAACAAAGATTTTATCCAATCTTTCCCATAAAGATCCTCTCCTCTAAGTAAACTTGGGTCGAGTAAACCTAAGATCAAACAAGCCACCCAAGAAAATATTATCATTGAAGCAGTTCATAGATTGGTATCAGGTGGATTGCCTCCTAGTTTTTCAGTAGGGTCAGAAATGGAATTGAAATCCACACCCACCAATCATAATGAGTTTCAGGATCTAATAATAACAAGAATGCTCTCCCACAGCTCCAATTTGACCATTGAGGAGCTTCCAGCATAAACAAAAGTGGTCAGTCCCTCCTAACCCCCAAAGATAAACTTGATGTGAAGGAATTGTGGATGATCCCACAAAATTTGACACATAACTTCCTATCTATGAAGTACCCAAATTTTATTAATCAGATTAGAAAAATGAGAGAAGTAAAAATATTTTCTAAGGATTTTCTAGGGGTTTTTGGAAACCATAGGCTCCAAAATAGCCACAAACCAACAATTAAACATCCTATTCCAGTCTGTTACGGGATTTAGGATGTGCAAATCCCCTAACATTCCAACACAAAAGGTTCATCATACAAAGGAAATGGATTTAACCCTCCTTTTAGAACTTTCCATGGCCTCCTTTGTTTCATTATGAGTTTTTCTGTCTTTGAATGAGTATGTTCCTCCCTTCACACTGGTTAATTCAGGGTTACCCTTTATCTTTTTTCTTATTTTTTTGGGTTTTCCATTCATCTACCAAGGCAGTCTGTAATTATTCAACTAAGATGGAGTCCACATGATAATCCTTATGAACAACCTCACCAACATCAAACTGAGGACTCTGGGGCACAGAAACAAAAGGTTCCTGGGTAGTGGCTGCACAAGCTATGACCTGTATAGCTAATGGTTCTTGATGACTTTTTGAGGGCCCAACTTCATCATTGGATAAATTATCTGTCATTTCATTCATAAGAGTATGGTGGTTAGGACTAGAAATGGTTGTACTTTTGTCTGCATTATCAGTTTCAATAACCAAAGAAGTATTAGTGGCCTGGTAAATTTCATGGGGACCTTTGGCATTATACCCAGAATTGATATGATCAGAACTCTCAGCACTAATTTCCCTTTCCATCACAAGCTCCACCAAAGGTTCCACAGGCAGATTAGTATCTTTTGGGACCCCTTGATTAGAGTTCCTGAGATGAGGGTGTAGTTTGAAACACTTATTATCTGTATACCCAAACATACAGTAGTGGAAGCAATAGTAAGGCTTTTGTTCAGCATTGATTTTCTGCCAATAACCATTATGTTCAGTACCCAAACATATTTAATCAACTGCTGTGAGAGTTAGGTCCCTTACAACTAGGATTCTGGCTATTGATGGTCTAGATAAGTTGAAAGTAGGAACATCCAATTTTAGGGGTTTACCCAAAGCCTGTCCAATATTAAAAAAAAATTTATGAATAAAAAAATGAAGCTTTAATCCTGAAATTTTAAACCATATGGGGACTATTGGGAGTTCCTTGCTAGCATCAAATTCAGTGGACCACTTTAGAATCTTCATAGTGTTGCCTTCAATCTGTAAAAGCTGCATAGAAAAGACTCTGACATAATCATCTTCTCTTGTTAGGTGGATTTGAATGTGTCTTCCATCAATGAGGCCAACTCTCCAAGCTCCTTTAAGGTTTTAATGCCATCAAAGAACTTCCTTATAACTTCCATTTTTGGATGACCTAACTGAAATTTGCCTATGAGAGTGAATTTGCAATTCTCAGTCAAGTTTTGGATATCCTCTTCATTATAAAAAATGCCCATTTTTCCACTCTTCCTGCTCAAAGGATTAATGATTGGGTCAGCCACCTCATGGTAGCTTTGAGGAAAAACCAAGTCATCAAAATTTTTAATAGGGTCAAAGCCTTTTCCGACAACATCAGCAAAAGTAGCCTTTGCCCATTGAATATTAGTGGCTAAATTCACATTGTTTTGTTTAGCCATCAGCACCCCACATCAATGGAACAGTAACTCGACAACAACTTGAAAGAAAAAAGTTCCTGAGAAGCAGAAAAACCAGAGAAGAAGCTTCTAAGGATAAAACGAAACTCAAGGAGAAGGAAAACAAGGAGCAGATAAGGGCTGCAGATTCCCACAAACCTTAGACAGTCCATGGAAACCCTAACAGAGCTACCACCAAGCCAGCCGCCACCTCCA
>NW_018220134.1:0-773 GCF_001263595.1 Phalaenopsis equestris
AAGAAATTATTGAAGAACAAGATCCAATGGAAGGGCCAAGCCGCCGTTTGCCTTCCATGATAGCTACTTTGGCAGGAAATTTGATAGTTGCCGACAATCAGAAAATTCCTTTTGCCTCATTGCGTAGGACTCAGCGAAGAAATGCTGATTGGAGAAAACAAAGAGCTCTTGCCAAAACGCAGAAAGAAAAAAGCAAAGTTATTGCGTTCCCGAACGGATACATGTATAATGTCGACATGAGAGAATCTTTTGACGGTCTTCCATTGACAGAGGATGAAGTACAATCAGTATAGCGTCCGGAACCATCACCAGCATGGATTCACTTAAATTCCAGTTTAGTTTGTTCCACTTGCCATTCTGCAACACTTGAACAAGGACATTCTACAGGAGCCTTTGTAGAACGCCCAGGTTGCAATGTCTTACATCTGGGACAATATGGTAATTATGATGATTACTCATCAGCCAATGAATTGATAAGATACAATGATTTGTCGATCGATGATACAAACACAGTTCAACATCATCCATGGGACATTTTTCATGCGCTAACTCAAATTGAGGCGTATAATCCGGTGGAAATAATACAACCATTAACATGACAACCAATCATTAATAATATGTTAAATGATGAAGTCCGTTATCCAGCATATCCAAACAAAGTCGAGCTTGCAAAAATACATAAAGTTAAATGCAATGTTTTCGAACATTTTGAAATAGTCGATGGAGACTATGTTAATATTCTGGAGGGATTGAAATTATATACAGAGGTCTTT
>NW_018220134.1:818-2111 GCF_001263595.1 Phalaenopsis equestris
CAGAGGTAAAGCAGGACTGCTATCCGGAAGAACATATTCCGAACCTAAAAAATGGATGAGAGGCAAGGGTCGCATTACAATACAATGCGGCTGTTGTTACAATTATAAGATAGATCGACAAGGAAATCTTCCAGGAATTTTACAACATGAGAAGGTGGAGCCAATGCCACCCATGATAAAATAGATGATCACACGGATGGTTCAATGGGGCATAATTCCAGCAGATTGCATCCCCAATAGTTGCATAATTAATATTTATGAAGAAGGGGATTGTATCCCTCTGCATATTGACCATCACGATTTTGTTCGTCCATTCTATACGGTCTCACTCATATAGGAAGGCAGTATACTGTTCGGTACAGATATAGAGATAATCGGTCCAGGTGAATTCTGAGGATATGTTGAAATTTCTTTACCAAGAGGGTCCGTTCTAATTCTGAAAGGAAACGAAGCCGATATGGCAAAACATTGCAATTCGGGAGTCCGACACCGTCGAGTGTCGATAACTTCCATAAGAATGAGTGATGACAAAACTCCATACGGATTTCAGCCAGATTTAGAACTTGAAGAGTTGCAACCATATGAGTTATAAACTCGTTGCACCACTAGGCCATCCCTGAACAACAGTTTAGAAGGTCAGCTTGTTTAGTAACTCATAACACAGTTTGCGAGAAGATCTTCTATTGGCAGGCATGCAGATGTATAAATATGCGGACAGCGATATGAAGATAGCTTGTTTTGTACTTTATATTATGTACTCATAGATGTACTAGTTGTGTGTATAGCATAATGTACTTCCCATCTTTGAGATATATACATGATATATTGTAAAAATGACTGTGTTGAACTATGCATTGGTTCGTAACAATGAACAGAACAAAACAAAGCAAATTAAATTTGTCGAATAAGTTTTCTCAATTTTGAGATTCCTTGTTTGTTCAGTATGACCCCGTTCGGTCTATATCCCCACAAAATTGCACGTTCTACACAATTTTTTTTTGTGATATCCCTATGGAGTCACAAACTCTATATGATACTTGCAACTAAATCTTGCAAATCTTTTTCAAAATAACATAAATTTCTACAAATTACGCTTTCTGACACAGGATTTTTTAAATCAGTATGATAACTCTGATTTACTACTTTCAAAAAATTGATCCAATAATTTCAATTTTCTCATCGAATCAGTTCGATACTTTTGATTCATAAATTTTCAAAAATTGATCCAATAATTTTAATTTTCTCATTGAATCAGTTCGATACTTCTGATTCATAAATTTTCAAAAATTGATC
>NW_018220134.1:3495-4860 GCF_001263595.1 Phalaenopsis equestris
CACTTTTGGTTGAGGTCTAGTTTTCCTCTTTAGTAGCCTAGGGTCTAGCCATAGGACTTTCCTACTGACTAGTCTTAGAAAACTAGAAAAGGTACCCTCACCATTAGAAACTCAAAACTCTTCTCTTTACTCAACTTCAAGTTCCACATATTGGTCCTAACCTCTAGCACTCAGTAGGTAAGATCATTATGAGGGAACTCAAGGAGAGTTCCTATATGGTTACTTGACCTTAGGATTGACCCTAGGAGTTGGTTTGGAGCTAAGGTATACAATACCCTCACCATACCCTGGCTAAGACCAATACATGGGGACCCAAAATAGAGATTTCATTGGTCCATGATTCATTCAAAATGGTTCTCTACCTAATTGCACTTGAAATGCCCAACTTGGCTTTTTGCCCCTAGGCACCTCTAAATTACCTAACTGCCCTTGGGACCCGAATTTGGCCAAAATTCCCAAATTTTGCCAAACTACCCAAAACTGATCAAAACTCATTCCAAACACTTTGAATACATCCAAATTTGCCAAAACTGACAAAAATTTCCAAAAATGGCCAAATTACCAAAATGCCCCTCCTGGCCCAAAAATCCAAAATTTCCAAAAATTCTAAAAAAATCCCAATAAACACAAAATATTTCCAATTTCATTTTGTCCAACTACACCATGGTCCAATTTGGTCAATTTGACAATCTTTGAACAAATCCCCACATTAGCCCTAATATTGGCTAGCACCCTAAATCTCAACAATTGAATGCCATAAACCTCAAATTGACATCCAATTTTTGTTGAAAATACTTTGTGAGGTCATTTGTGACCAAACACAATAATCAATTTGAGCTTAGTCTAAAGCTAGCTCAAGATTGACTCAAAGTAGCCCCATCTGCCTAATTTGGGTCTAAATCCAAAACCCATCAAAATCCATCCAAATTGACCATTAAATCAACTTCAAAACAATTTTCATCCCATGAATGTTGTTCATCATGATTTTTTACACCAAACACAACAATCAATTTGGACTTAGCCCATGGCTAGCCCAAGTTTCACCCAAACTTAGCCCAACATGCTTAAAATGGGTCAAAAATGAAAAATCAACAAAATTGATTAACCAATTGACCTCAAAATGACTTTCACCATTCATGAAAGTTCTTCCTCATGGTCTCTTTCACCAAATTACATATTTATTTGGGCCAATTGACATGTCTAACCTAGTTCAAACACAAGATTTGGTCATATGCACCTTTTTGGACTTATGACCAAATCCAAACCAATTGAGCTTGGTATGGTCAAATGACCCCTACCTTAACTCATCCTAGACTCTATGGTTGAGTTTAAAGCCAGCCATCAACCCATGGCTAGGCTTGATAT
>NW_018220134.1:4985-5416 GCF_001263595.1 Phalaenopsis equestris
CGTGAGCCCCCACATGGCCAATACCCAAATTCATGCCAAGAAGCCACCTCAGCCCAAATTGAGCTGAGAGCTCCTCTGCTTAACACCTAAGTAGTGGGGCTAACCCCTCAATTGACCAGTCAAGCTTCCCCTTGGCCAATTTCTATAAAATACCCCTCACAGCCATGAATAGGAAAGTAAGAAAAATTTTTCAACAAGGCTTCCCGAACTCCTCAGAGAGCATCTCTAACAGTTCCTTAGCACATTACAATCCATTTCCCTCTCCCAATTCCACCACAGAAATCCAATTTTGAGTTTTAATTCCTGCCCGAAACTAGGACAAACTTCAAACCTAACCTACACAACACTAAAATTCAAATAAATTGGCTCTAAACCTTTGCAACAATGAAGGAAACGAAACCCCCATCAATCCCCCCTCTGAAATAGCCTCT
>NW_018220135.1:0-8323 GCF_001263595.1 Phalaenopsis equestris
TATTTCAATCATCCAAAAATGTTCATTAGGACCAAAATTACCCTTTTTTTTGTTAACCCTAAATTTTGATTAAGGCACCAAAATCTAAAGTTACCCCATTGTCTTTGGGCCTCTTCACTTCATAACTCATTAATCAAAATTCAAATGACTTTAAGGATTTAGAGTGTCTTATCCATGGGTCCATTAAAATATCAAAGGAGAAAATGTGGATTTTCAAAATCTAACTTAATTTAAATAATTATTTAAATTTAAAAGGAAGTATTTTCAAAGTTGATTTTACTTAACTATCCAAAATAAAATTTTTATTCATGAGAAAATTACTAGAGATCCCCTTAAGTCATAGAAACACTTAGACAAAATGTCATGATTTCTTGAATTAAATTTTTAGTATTATTTAATTTTTAATAAATTTCAATGATTTAATTAAATGGAAAATAATTTTTTTACTATAAAAATTATTTTTATATTCTTATTAAACTTCTCTGAGTTCAGAAGACTCAGAGAATCAAATTTTGTATTCTTATGATTTTTAATTTATTTATTATAATTATTTTTAATGAGAAAGATAAGGATAATACAATTCTGAGGTTTTAAAATTTATTTCTAACTTGAAAAAGTTAGAAAAAATATTTTAATGAGTCCCAAGTGACCAGGAGACCACTAGAAATATTTTAAAATATTTTTTGTATTTTTTTGGTATTTTTTAATTATTTTTAATTATTTAAATTCAAAATAAGGTGAAAAATCAAGTATTTTCTGAAAAATAACTTTTATTTTTCCTAAGTGTCCCTAATCGCAAGAAACTCATAAAAACACTTTTCATAATTTTCCCAAGTGTATTTAATTTAATATAATTAATTTTGTGCAAAAAATACAATGTTTCTTAGAAAATTAACTTTAGAGCTTAAACTTAGTGAATTAAATTTTAATGTTTTACAGTGGGTAAACATGATTTTTATACATAGTGTGGAATTCATTTTGTAAATTTTTTATTAATATCTAATTCACATAAATTAAAGAAATATATATACATTTAATTAACTATAGAAATGTACCAAATAATCCAAATCATCATGACATTTTTCCTAAGCTTCTCTGACCATAGAAAACCTACTAAAATTATTCCCATAATTTTCCAAGTGGTATTTTAATTTATGTAATTAAAACAATTAAAAATAGCCATCTTAGCTTGAAAATTAAGGTTGGAAGCATAGAGATGCACTTTGACCTTGGAAAAATCAGAGAACATCCCCTCTGTCACAAGAAATGAACCCCAATAGTTTCAAGCCATGGTGAGTAATTCTTGATCATAATGAATTAAAATACTCCAGAGAGTATTTAATTCATTAAAAATCATAGAGTTAACAAATAATTTTCATTTTTAGTCCACATTATTCTCCTTTGTTCAAGATCAATAGGGTATTTTTATTTTATTTTTATGATTTTTCTAGAGAAAGATATGGATTTTTTAAGTTATGGCATTTAAATAAATCCAAAAAATCCATTTTTTTCTACTTAAACACACGACACTCCCCTATTCGATGCTGCCGGCCACCTCAACTGCCACACGCCCACCTTTTCATTCCAAGCGTTCATCTTGATCTCTCCCACCACTGAAAAAACATGCAATCAAACGACTCTCCTTCACATCCACCTCAGCTGCCATGCGGGCCTCCTTTTCGCTCTAAGTGTTAATCCGGCTTGATCTCCTCAGTCTATTCAATACACGTGCAATTAGACTGCTCCCCGTCATCTTCCCAAAATGACCTAACCCGAGAGCTGTTCATACTAAAACCTCAAGATCTTTGTCTAGACTGTACCAAATTTCATGGGATTTTTTCCTATGCCTTCATCTACTCAAGATGAGTATATCTATATGTCTTATATAATATGAAATACAGTAAATATGTATGGAGAATCAAAATAATCTCAAATTATGGTTGAGGTTTAGGCCTTCATCAGATGGTTGTCGTAGCTTCAATTGGGTCCAACGAACCTCTGGATGATGTCCTAGGTTCTAGTGAATTTTATAGATATGATTTCAACAAAGCTCATTTTGAGGTGTTTCTCTAGAGGTATGTTCGAGGCTGTTTCAAAGGGGGCTTTTGTTGGGGATCAACTCCTCTTGCTATTGTGATGGTGTGAGCATAATTAATTAGAACTTTGTGGACTCTAGAGGTGTGTGGAAATATGTCTTGATTTGAGCTTAATTTTTTAACTCAAAATTGAGCTCTTATAGTGAGAACAAGAGAGGGAAAGTAGTGGGATTGAGTTGAGGAGTTCATGGAGAGTCTCTGGAAGCAAATGGGTAGAGTTTCCCCAAGGAGTTTGCTAACCTCCTTTTTGGTCATGGAGGGTCAATTTAAAACCGTGGGTGCCTGGTGGAGCTCCAGGCTTGACAGTAGGTTATAAGGCTTGCTGAGGTGCAGTGAAGAAAAGCACAAGCATCCAATTGGAGTGAGCCAAGTCAGGGAGTTTAAATTTCGGGTTTTGGCCATTTGGCCTCCTTTGGTGTCACAATTTCTGGTGGCTGAGGTGGTGGCTTGCCAAGGTTCAGTCACCTTTAGGCTAAGGGAGGTCAGGGAAGGGTTTATTATGATTTACTCTTAATGGCATGTGATGATGGCAAAGTATTTTCAAAATAAGGGTTAAATATGTCTAATATCCCTTAATTCGAGGAACCATTGCTCCATAGCTCACCTAGGTATTTTAGGGGCATTTAAGCTTGGCAATAGAATCCAAAAGTAGCTTTGGTGACATTAATTTGGTCATTTTGGTATCACCAAGTCAATTTTGGTGAAGGGGTTCAATTTGGGTGAAATTGTCTTAAAGTTGGGTTTGGGTTAGGCTAGCCATGACATTGAGCCCAATTAATTGACCAAAATATTTTGTGTAATTGTCATGATAGTTTTAGAGAAGAATTAGAGTGGTTTTAAATTCATTTGGTGGGTCAACTTGAAGGAATTTGGGCATTTAGTCAATTTGTGGGAGTTTGGTTAGACTTAGGTTTAGGTTGGGCTACACTGGGACTAAGTCAAAATTGAGAGTTCAAAATTGTGTTAGGGAATGTCATGAAAGGTTTTCAACATTAATTGGGTGCTAATTTTGGAGATAGGACATTCAATTTGGTGGGATTTGGGCACATGGCTAAATTGGGGCAAATTTGGGGATTTTAGATTTGGGTTGACATTGAGTGAAATTGAAGCTTGAGCAAGGCTGATTGAGGGCTCAATTTTATTTTTAGGAATCATATAAAGAATTTATAATCCAAATGGAGGCATTTGAGTGGGGTATGGGGTTCAATTGGGTGAGATTGGATCGTATGGTCACAATTGGGGGTTTTGGTCTGGATCAAAATTGAGCTCAAAGCATGGGTCAATTAAGCCTGAATTTAGTTTGAAATGATCATAGGAAAGATGAATTTTAGTTTAGAATTGAAATTGGGGAAAATTGGGATGAAATTGAGGACATTTGGGGTGAATTTTGGAGAAATTGGGCTTTTAGGGGCAAGTTGGGGGTTTTTGTCAAAATGGTCAATTTTGTCAAATTGGGTTCAATGGAAGAGTCTAAATTGGTTTTGGGGACATTTGAGATGATTTTGAAGGTTTTGGGAAAGTTTGGGCCACCATGAGTATTTTTGTAATTTTGGCAAATTCGAGGGTTTTTTGTGGGGATTTTGACAAATTTGGGAGGTTTTAGGTAATTTTGGTAATTTCAAATGGGTTAAGATGATTTTTGAATAAATTTGGGTGATTTGGATAATTTTGGTCAAATTTGGGATTTGGGGGCATTTTGGTAAAATGGGTAGATTTGGGGACGAAAGGGCAAGTTTGGTATTTTGGTGAAAGTGAGGTGCCAACCACCTTATTTGAGTCATGGACTAATGGAATCCTCTGCTTTGGGTCATTCATGTACTGACCTGAGCTAGACTCTAGCTTAGGGCTAGTGGGTTTAGGGGACCATCTACATGAGTCTCCCAAAGGGTTAAGGGGTCAAAGCCAACAAGTTTGGATTTAGATTTGTGAGTGGGATGTGAGCGAAAGTGAGTGTAAGTAGATGAACTAGCTCTAGACCAACACCAAGGTCAACCCTAAGTCCAAGCAGTCTTTTGGGGATGCCTCTTGAGCTCCTCTCTATTGAACCCACCTACTAAGTGCTAGAGGTTAGAACCAACATGTGGAACTTCAAGTTGAGCGAAGGAAAGCTTAGAATTTCTAATGGTGAGGGATCATTTTCTAGTTCTCTAGGAATAGTCAACAGGTAAGTCCTATGGCTAGATCCTAGGCTTCTAAAGAGGGAACTAGACCTCAACCAAAAGTAAGGTCAATAAGGTATCAATTCGAGGAAGAGAATCGGAATTTAGGTACCGTTCTTGAAAGGAGGGAATCAAAATTTAGGTACTTACACTGGGATGGGAATTGAAATTTAGGTATCAATCCCAGAAAGAGAGTCAGAATTTAGGTACCGACATCAAAAGAAGGGAATCAGAATTTAGGTACTGACCCCGAGAACAACATGAAAAAAATTTAGAGAGTTTGTAGTATTAGTTTCATAGGTATGTGACATGTGATGATTTATAGTGGTGCAAAAAGATTGCAGAGAGTGTAGACAAGGATAGTCGTGTAACGCAAGCAAAGAGTAAGAAACTTTGAACTCAAGAGAATTAAACTCAACAAATTCATCATTTTATTTTCTTATTGTCTTTATCACATATAATTATCAAAGTGTATTTTTGAAAATTTAATTTTCGTTCATTCATTTTTTTTTCAAAAAGGATATTTTATTTAAATTTTGCTATCTTAAAATTTTTTTTATTATTTTGTACTTTGTTCATTACAATTGGGAAGCTCTAGAGTTTTTTATCCATTACACAAATAGAAAATTTGACAAATATGTTGATATCTGAAAAGTATTTCATTAAGCTGCTTCGGACAAGTGTTACAGACTGAGTACATGTTGAAAGAATCAAAAGATATAATCATGTTGAATACATCTGAAACATCATATATTGTGTACATTTCATATATGCTTCTCTAATGTATTACAAAAGGTGAAAAAAACTGTTTGTCTGTCGTGTATGGGATGAGCTCCTGATCAAGCTGGCCTACTAAGCCACGCTCCAGGACAAAAGTTTCTTTTGCGATAAGTTAGCGGTACAACCATCTCATAACTTGTTTGGTTCTAGCTCCTCCAATTCTAGATTCGATCGGAATTCATATGGCATCTTGTTATCATCCATCCTTCTAACTGTAATGGAAACTCTGCGGTGTTGTACCACTGGAATACAATGCTTGGCAAGGTCTGCTCTATTTCCCTTCAAAACTAGAACCAAACCCACCAACAGCAGAATTGAAACTGATCCTCTGAACTTGCCAAGTTTGATGATGTCGATTTCTTTTCCGAATAAAATGTTGTTTTTACTCATGAACGAGACCGAGTAGAAAGGTCTAACAAAACCATGATAATCTATATGTGGGTGAATACATTATCCCTTTCATTACTGTTGATGATACAACTGTTTGGAATGCATTCTGCTGGCAACATGCTCCATCTGACCATCCATATCATCCACTTTATTGTGGCCAACAATGGATCCACGTCGTCGTGTCTTAAAATCCTAGGGGGGTTCCCTTGCTATCCTTGGTAAAATTGTAGCAACAGCCATATAGAATGGTTATCCTACCTTTACTACGCATCCACTTTTCTGGATCTGAATAGGTTCTTTTGATCACAAGACTAGCTGGACCTCTGTCTTTCTTGTTGAAAATACAATCTAGAATGCTCCTTTCTTCACTTTCAAAAAAGATTCTAGTGTAAAGTTCCAAACCTTCCAGTATATTGACAAATTTTCCCTGAACCTTTTCATAGAATTCAAATTCTCTTTTCTTTATTTTACTCTTCTTGTGAAATTCCGCCACAGTAATCATCTGCGACTGTCAGCACCGCCCCCTCAATTCAACATCCACATGAATCTATGTCTACACTGTCTCTGTATTTAATGGGATGTATGAATCTCCAACTGAGTGGCCAGCAGTCTAAAATCCACTGTCGTTAGATGCATGCTCCTCCAGAGTGTTGTAATGCTCAAATTGTAGGACGTTACATTCTAGGCCTTCTACAAATGCTTTTATGTCTTACATCTATCTTAGGATCTCGGCATTGCACGTAGGGAAACCCGCATAAAGTTCATCTGTAATTTTTGGTAACGTTGGCTCTATAGCAGCCTCAGACTCGTCCTCTGTAGCAGGCAACTAGAAAAAGTTTCTCTCATACAAGGATCATATATTTTCCCTTAAGGATATGGGATAAGTAAGTTTTCTTCCTCCTTCAGGCATCTTCTTTTAGCACGTATGAAAGCTCTGTGTTTTCGGTGATTGGCGTTTCTACGTTGTGTTCTTCTTAATGGTGCATCTGGCAGTCTCTCAACATCAGCATTGACTAGATGTCCTGTTGGCAAAGTTATCATAGACGGCAGACGACTAGTCCCTTCCATTGGATTTTGTTGTGCTACCACTTTCTTCCTCTTCAATGAGGAATCTTCTTTAGTGCTGATCTTTAACAGCGATGGTACACCCTCTTTCTCTTGATGACTGACTATGTCGATCAAGAGACCCTTAGACCTGATCAAAATCCGAGTCGAAGTCTATGATGCCACCCCAAGGTGCCCTTTCCCCGTTAAGTGTGAGATTTTAGCTATCCTTGAAAGCAGAGATCAGCTTCTGCCCTGAAAAATTTTCTGCAGACAACGGAAAAACATCAGCGCCAACATCAGCGCGCTAAAATTTAGCAGGAACAAGAACAAAAGAAAACATTTATTAAACAAAATTTTCATTTACACGAGTGCGAAGATTTTTTTCATTTATGTTTTTTTTATTTTATTAAATTTAGTAGATGGTCAAAATTAAAAGCAGAAAGAGGAAAGTTGAAGTGTGCAAATTCAAAAGTTTTCATTATATTGAGGTTAATTTTATTACAAAATTTTTGACCCAGTCATAGATGCTTGTCCAATTAAATAACCCCAAAATGATCAAAGTCTCAAAAAGGCAATTTCAAGGAGCATCAAGTTGTATAGTATGTCTTCAAATATTGTCCATTGATTGGTAGCATAGGACTTTCACCCCAAAAATCCACCAGGTGGTAGTCTCCTCCTGAATAGACCTTTTTTACGACAAATGCTCTCTCTTAAGTTGGTTCAAGTTTTCCACCTATCTTACGACATGCCGGAATGGGTCTTTTGAGTACAAGAATGAGGTCCCCCACTTTAAATATCCTTAGGCAGACAAATTTGTCATGACCTTATACCATTCTCGTTTGGTAAAGTTTCAAATTCTGTTGTGCTTCTAGTCTTATTCCCTCAAGACTTCCTAATTCTTCAAATCTATGCTTTGCACTTTCTTCTGTTATGATTTGGTTGGCGATGATGACTCTAAGAGATGGTGTCTAAATTTTCAGCGGTAGTACGACCTCAGATGCGTATACGAGCGTGTAAGGTGTAAATTGAGTAAGAGTCCTGAACATCATCTGATAAGCCTACAAAGTTTCTAATAGTTTATTTTGCCAATCCTATGTCACTTGACAAAGTTGTTGATTTTTATGCTTTTGAAGGTTGTCCCATTATTGGAAATCACTCCGCATGGAACTCCAAAATAGTAGATAATTTGGCTCCTGAAAAATTGAAGGACATGTAGTGATGTAACCTCTCATAACAGCACTGCCTCTGCCCACTTGGAGATATAATCTGTAGCAGCAAGAATGAATTTGTGTCCCATAGAGGATGGAGGGTCTATCGGACCTATTATGTCTATTCCCCAACATTCAAATTGACATGAGGCAATGGATGGGTGTAGCCACATTTTGAGGTTAGTGTAAGACCACCCCATGTACTTGGCAAAGGTGACAACTTCTAGTTGTATTCATGAAATCAAACATCATTGCTGGTGTCAGTGTTATTTCGGGGATGGTTTGTGGGGTTGCCCGTAAGAAGCTGTCGGTCACCAGATTCGAAATCCCATCGCCCGCTTCAGAAGGACGTTGAAGTATGAAATTAGACTGAACCCATATTTTTCATAGTTTAAAATCAAAGAGCAATGTACCTCAAATCTTGTATCTATCCCGAAGGATAAACAGAAGAATTGAGGATGAGGCTTGTTCAAATAAACTAAGGAAAGTATGACGTCCGTTTGGTTTGAGAAACCTTTGTATTTGCCGACAAGTTCCCCTATTTAATATAAAAGATTAAATAGGGTCATTTACGGCTTACATTCGAGTGAAATGATCACACAAATAGCCTGGAAGATGTAAGGATTTAGGTCGAGACAGACGA
>NW_018220135.1:12507-13458 GCF_001263595.1 Phalaenopsis equestris
AGGAGCTCCATAGTTTGATTTTGACGAGCTATCCTCTAGGTTTGATTTTGATGAGGTGCCATGGAGGTGGCTCTCGGTTTTGGGCTTGTCTGGCCACTAGGCTAGCCGGCGCTGGCCAGAGAGAGGTAGCTAGGTGCTCAGGGCATCCAGAGGAATCCATCACACCAATTTAATGCAAATGTGCTTGGAGTTGACAAAGATATCTTAAGCTTGTGCATTTTTGGAAATAAAATCCCTTAATTTGGGGGACCTTTGGTCCATGGCTTGATTTAGGTGGTTTCATGGTGTTTGGACTGGTCACTAAGTCCAACTGCTGGTCACTAAGTCCAACTAATGGTTGTGGTGGAGTTAATTTGGTGGCCTTAGGGTGGTTAGGTCACATTTAGTGTATAGGTCCAAGTGGGTGCAAATGACCAAAACTTGGGTTTGGGCTAAGTTAGCCATGTAAATTGGCCCAATTGATTGATAAAAATTGTGTAGATTATCATAAGAAATAGCTTTGGTGAAAAATGGAAATGGTTTTGATTTCAATTGGGGGGTCAATTTGAAGGAATTTTAAACTTTAATCAATTTGGTAATGTTGGGCTAGGCATGGGTCTAGCTTGGGTTAGCCTTGGGCTAAGTCCAAAATGATTGTTGTAAATGGTTAATAGGAACCTCATGAAGAGTTTTCAACACCAATTGGATGCCAATTTGGAGGTTAGGACAATCAATTGGGTGAAATTTGGGGACTTAGCCAATTTGGGGCTAAATTTGGGAAACTCAAGATGAGTCACCCTTAGGATTGAAAGCCCCTATAGTTAATTACATCTTAAATGACCAAAGCCACCTAAGAAAACTCTCGATAAAAATAAAAAAATGTTATCTTCAAGGAATTTCAAAGGGTAGGACTCTTCAACGAAATCGAACATAGAGGTGTGCAAGGGGATTGGTTCAAATTTGGAACATTTT
>NW_018220135.1:19677-21611 GCF_001263595.1 Phalaenopsis equestris
AAGAGCGGTGGTTTCGGGGTTCGGGGAGGAGGAAGATGGAAGGAGGAGGAGGAGGAGGAGGAGGAGAGCTAGGAGGCTCGAGCTCGGCATTGGGAAATGGCCGGCTTTCTGCGCTGAGATGGAAGCTGGCTACTTATTCTTGCATTGGGTCTCCCTCCATTGTTCTCGAGGAGAACAGAGGGGGAAGAGGGAAGCGGGAAGCAATTGGAGCGCAGGAATCCAAGAGGGACCTTTTTTTTTTTTTAATGATTTTTATTTATTTTTTAAAAAATATTTTTTATTTTTGAAAAGAAATTAATATATTTTTGAAATTTTAAGAACAACATACATTATGATCATTTTTTTTATTTTATTTATGTTTTTATTTAAAATTAAAAAATATTTAATATGTTATAATATAGTTATTTATTTTTTTAAAATTTTGTTTTAAATATTTTTAAAAATAAATTGATTTATTTAAAAAAAAATAAAATTTAAGGAAATATTTATGTTTAAGTGAATCGATGTATTTATAAATTAATATGAGTTTGGGGGGTTATCATGCATTTTAATATTTAAGTGAGAATTTGAAAAGTGAATTAAAGAATTTGATTGATTTGTAAATATGTAAGTAATTGCCCCTTTTTTTAATATAATATTTGTTTGTGTTTAAAAATATATTTAATATTTCATTTTTGAATAATTAAATGCAAATTATTTATAAAATAATATTTGAGATTTTTTTTTTGAGCTACGAAATAAACATATTTATGTTTTCCAATTAAGAATTTGATATAAATGAAAATATTGGTTGGATTTTACCATGAATTTTGATATATGGGTGAGAATTTTGAAAATAAATGAAAGTGGGGATTTAATTTGTAAATAGCAACTTTAGGGTGGAATGTATATAATTGCCCCATATTTATTTTGTTTGAAAGCAACTATATATATATAAAATTGATATTTTTAAAAAAATTAATTAACAACAAGCCTACAAAGATTTATAATTAATCCAAAGTATTAATAAGATAGAATAAAAATGAATTAAATCAAGTTTAAATGATATTTTAAGACAAATAATAATATTTAAAGATTGCCGCAGCTTTTGATGTCTTAATGCTCCACGACTAGGGTTGTCAAAACAACTTTTTCTTCGACTCATTAAACAAACAAGTCGAACACTAACACATTTTTTTTTTATTTGAAATGTAAACAAGTCGAACACAAACTGATTTTTTTTAATGAGAATATTCGGCTCATTTACACCCTTATCTTTATATGGAGAAGAATTTGTGTACGTAAGACGTTTGCAGTATTGCGTGCATCGGAGGTTATTCAGATAGTATTGGGGGGTCATATTTGTGTTATACCTCCCTGTAACATCTCTGTAACATACCTATAACCCCTCAATACCCTCTAAATAACCTGCGATGTACGCATCTCTGAAAATGTCTTACATATGCAAATATTTCTCCTTTGTATGAGAATATTTATTTATAATTTATATATGACTTTTAAATGTTCATAAAAATCCCTAAAACTACTTTCATTTACACCAATCGATGCAATAATTATAAGAAAATGTTTAGGTTTTAGGGGGGTATATGCGCAAATGCCCCTAAAATCAAACGATATACAATTTCTATTATTTTGATGAACTGTTATAATTAACACTAATTATAAAATCATTACTACTTTAACATTTTTAATGCATATTGATTATCCCATCAATAATAAATTATAAAAATAAAATATTGCATACATACCACACAATTCTTATCAATTTATATATATACCTAATATCTAAAAATTTAATATTTTTAAACAAGCATTTTTATGTAATAGATATATTCATGAATAGAGTTGTCAAAAAAGTTCGTTGTTCACAAACAACTTGTGTTCGACTTGTTAAGTAGCTCTTGTTCGGCTCGTTTACTTAACGAACGAGCCGA
>NW_018220136.1:0-8667 GCF_001263595.1 Phalaenopsis equestris
AATGAGTGATATATCTTAGGCGATAACAAAATAAGCTCATAAATGTGCAATTGCTAATTTTTGGTCAATAAATATGCTTAAACAATAAATCCTAACCAAAAATCATGTTCTTCAGCAAGTTGATTGCTAGTTTTTCTAATTAGTTATTTTATCACCGTGTTTTTAGTTTCTCCACTATTAATAGTAGGTGCTCTTTCAATGAGATTAACGGAGGGAAATTGCTATAGGCCTATAGTTTAATATCACGTATTCTAGAGTTTATGGTGGAAAGATGAGGGATTTTGAGGGATTAGGTGGAAAGAGTACTAAATAAAACTACTCAAATTTGGGCTACTTTGGACTTATTTGAAAGATTAATTTGGGGAATGCGTTTTTGGTAGAGTAAAATGTTAGAAATAATGGTGGGTGGTTAGCATAAAATTTTAACTTATGCTTTGGAGTAGATAGAAATTTGTTAGCCTTAAGGGATGTCGAAGCAAAGGGAACAAGATTAGGTCCTAGATTTCCCTAATTTGGCCGCAAGCTATATGGCAGTGTTTAGAATAGTTGTGAGGCTTTGGTTGTTAATTTGTTTGTCTTGGAGAATGCTTATGAAGGAAGAAAAAGGAGTGAAAAGTTTAGAGCTGATGGTAGAGACAGTGGTGAGATAAATTAAAGGACATATAGATAAATACCTATTCTTAATTGAGAAAAATACATACTTAAAGCCACTAAATGCTAAGGAAATGAAGAGCACCTCTAAACCAAAATATTTCATTCAAAAAATTGAAATCTACAATGCTTACAGTCCAATATTTACACTGAACTACACACTTTTTGAGCCCAGAGAGAGAGAGAGAGAGAGAGAGAGAGAGCCACTTTTTGAGCCCAAAGAGAGAGAGAGAGAGAGAGAGAAGAGGGTGGTTGTCAACCAATTGAATTGTTTATTCCAGCACCACTCCTTCCATAAATGGCTGACTAAACATGTTCCAAGGCAAGGAAATACTGAATTAATTGAAATTAAAAATAGATTTTAAATATTTCTCATGATTTTTTGTTCGGGCTTTAGCCTTGACTCTTGTATTTGAACCTTTATTTTTTTTTTAATCATATGATATGCTATATCAACTCCCATTGGCTAAAGTGAGCTCCATTTTATAAAATTAAACGTTAAGTAATCTTCTGTGAATTGTGGAGCCAGAGCCTCCAAAGCAATGTGTCAATCATGTCATTTGCAGGTGCCTTCGTCCAAAAAACAAAAAAGTAAAACATAACAGTTGAGTTAGAGGATGCTCCCTCATTAGTGAAGTAGTCGACATCGAAAAATAAGAGATTCTACTAGTGAAAAACTATATTTTATGCTGAAGAGTCAGAACAGACAAATAGAGATTTTCCAACTCTTTTATATGATAGAATATATTTAATATTAATAACAAATAAACTAAAAAATCAACAGATAAATTAAGCTAATGTATTAGATTCAATTTTCTGAAAAATTTGAATTGGCCACAAGGCCTTATATGCAACTTTTTACATTTTGTGGTTTGGCAATACTCGAGGCAGATGCAAATAAAAAAGTCACTTTTTTAAAATTCTCTTATTGATCAATTACAATTTGCCCTAGAAGTATATTTATCATTAATTGAAATAATTTATTATTTTATACTATCATGGAGACCTTGAAATTCTTTAGCTAATGAGAACGTGGAATCAAAATGCATCAAATATAAGGCTGACTATAGTAATTGGTTGTCTAAGATTCAGGACAAACATAATCAAAGATGAAGTTTTAGTTGTTCTAAGGGTAGTACTATTATATAAAAATTCAAAACTAAATAAATGCAAGTTCAAATTTTTAAAATTTTTCTATAAGGGGCATCTAAGTTTTCGTAACATTTAATTCACTACTTTAATTTACCCATCAATTTGAGGATAAAAAACAAATAAAAATTTCAGCTTTGTGCCAAGTAACTTCCATAAAATCTTCCAAAAAAATGAAAAAAACTGACATCACAATTCGAAGGCAAAGACGTAGAAACAATTTTCTTAAGAAATAATCTATCAATATGAGAAACATCATTGATTTTGAATCAGGGTTGAAAATAGATCATTTTTTAGAATCGATCAATCCATCAAAAAAATGTCATTGTATCCTTGAACTGTGCAAGACAACCCTGATATAAAATTTAGCAATAAATCTTCATAAGATTTATAAGGAACGAGCAAGATACTGTATTGGCTAGATTTTTTTAGCAGCTTTAGCTTAATAGCATGTCAAATATTGAGTCACCAATTTTTAAGCATATCTCTTAAGAGTACCAAAAAATCAATTCTCCATTAAATAGAAAGTTTTATCTATCCCAAAATGACTGGCAAATCCTCAAGAATACAACAACAACAAGCCTTTATCCTACTAAATGGGTCGACTACATGAATCCTTTTTCTCCATTGTGTCCTTTCGGGTGCATAGTTTTATTTAATTTTAATAAATTAAGATCATTTTTTATAAAACAAGCCCAAATCTTTTTAGGCCTATCTCTAACATGCTTAACATAAGTCAAATTTAAAGCATATACTCTCCTAATGGGAGCATCACATGGCCGGCATTTAAAAATTAGAACAAATCCTTCGAAAAGAAATTAAAAAATTAGGAATTTCCTAAGAGAGCATACAAGGATGTAAAGTTGCTTTTTTTATAAAGATATTAATTAATGATTGAGAACACCCCTTTAAATTTTAAAGCTTTGCCCAAGTGCTTGATATAAATTAAATTAAAGTAATAACACATTGAGTACTCATCTCAAATTCATTCAATGCTTAAATTTTTAACTTTTAAAGAAGTAAGTTAATGCTATCTTTGATTAAGCATTGAATAGTTTATTTTCAATTTGAGTTTATATTTGAGAATGAACGAGTAATCATGAAGAAATTAAACCTATTAGGCATGTCCATGACTTTAAATTTTCATTAATTATTGAAAAGATTGAGAGTATGATGATCTAAACTGGGCATAAACTCTCTATATACAAGATATTACTGCCAATATCTCAAACTTGCCTGAAAACATAAAATTGACTGTCATATGTTTAATATCATTGCTTTGCATTGCTTAATTCTTCACTTAAAAAAGCTATAAAGTGATCTTTCTACCTTAATAATCCTCCAATTCCAACTCCAAAAATATCGCAATTCACCTCAAAGGCTTTAGAGAAATCAAAAGGCAAAAGGCTAGGGCAGAAATCATCAATACTTTAATTTTATCTCAGGCATTTTTTGGTCTAACAAAAATTATCCAATTTAAGCAAGTCTATGGTTGAATCTACAACAACAACAACCCCAACAAGCTTTTATCGCACTAAGTAAGGTCAACTAAATCAATCTTTTTTCTTCGTTGTGTCGTATTGAGTGTCATATTTTCATTTAATTCTAATAAATTAAGATCATTTTTTTTTTGCAACAAGCCCTTTTTTTTTAAAGCCTACATCTTCCTTTCTTTTAAGGCCTACATCTACCTTCTTAACAAAAGTCAAAGCTAAAACATCTACTCTCCAAATTGAGTCATCAGATTGTTGATGTTTAATGTGACCAAACCATCTAAGGCGACTCTCCCTAATCTTGTGTGCCACTGAAGCTACTCCAACCCTTTCACGGATATATTTGTTTTGCATATTGTCTCTAAGTGCAAAGCCACTCATCCACCTTAGCACTCTCCATAATCTTGTGTGTCACTGGAGCTACTCCAACCCTTTCACAAATATATTATTTTGCATATGCATATTGACTCTAAGTGTAAAGCCACTCATCCAACTGAGTATTCTCATCTCAGCAACACTTAACTTTATGCTTCTCTTTTACAGGCCAACATTCTATGCCTTGCAGTTCTCACATCCATCTTATAAAATTTTGCTTTAAGTTTAAGTGATACATTTCTATCACAATAGACCCAATTCATTCCTCCACTTCAGCCATCCAACTTGAATTCTACTAATAACATTTCCATCTATATCACCATCACTTTGAACAATAGACTCCTTTAAATAATTGCCCTGAGATACCTAAGACTTTCACTCCTAATAACTTGATCACCCACTGTTACAACGCTGTCACTAGATCTATTACTAAAATTACATTTCATGTATTCAGTTTTAGATCTCAAACGAAAGCCTCTACTCAAAAAATGATCTAAATAATTCAAGCTTTTCTTAAACTCTCTCTATCTCATCCATAAGAAGGATATCATCAACAAAAAACATACACTAAGGAACATCCTCCTATAAATGTCTAGTAAGAACATTCATAACTAAAAAGAAAAGATTTGGGCTTAAAGTTGATCCTCGATGTAATCCAATTGAAATAGAAAAATACTTAGTCAATTCTCATCGTGATCGAATGTATGTAACAGCTCTAATATACATGACTTAAATGACTTGAATATAAGCAATGTCAACACCTTTCTTTTTTAAATTCTCCAAAATAATTCTCTTGGAATTATATCATAAGCTTTTTCTAAATAAACAAAAATAATAAGTAGATCTTCTTTACTCTCTATATTTCTCCATCAAGTCTCTTAATAAATTTATTTCTATAGTAATCTTCTATTGTACATTTGCCCGGCATGAATCCAAACTAATTTCATCGTAACCTATGTTCAGTTACTCTCTCCAATAACTTTGATGTATCACGCATTACTTAATTCATTTATAATTTGCATGCAATTGCACATTGCTTTTATTCTTAAAAATAGAAACCAATAAATTTTCTCTCTACTTATCAGAAATCCTTCTTGTTTTTAAAATAATATTAAAAAATTTAGTATGCCATGAATTACCAAATCTACTAAAAATTTTCACACTTCTATTGAATATAGTTTGGTCCCACTATTTTTCTATACTTCATTTTTTTTAAGCCTCAGATTTATTTCACTAATACAATGGAAGAAATAAAAATTATTATTATTATTTATGATATTAAGATAACTAAAGTAGATTATATTTTCATAAATTTCAGTGAAAAGCTTATCAAAATATCTCACCCACCTATATTGAATATCTCCATTTAAGAAAAATACTTTTTGATTTTCGACATTAATACACTTTAATTGAATTAAATCTTCACTTTTTTTTTGCCTCATTGTTTGGCAAATTAATACATATAACTTTCACCCTCTTTAATATCTAATTCATTATAAAAAACACTAAAAACAAAATTTTTAACATAAAAAATTATTCTATTAGGTCTTACTTAGAATCACTTTCTGTTTTCTATTTTTTTTATTTTCAGTCTGTTTTGTTTTTCTTTTTTTTCTTTTTTTTTTAGAAAATTTGTTTGGTACTATTATGATTAATATGTTTTTAAAATAAAAAATACAAAACATGTTTATTTGGGTATTTTCTATTTTTTATGAAAAAACTATATTTTTTTTAAAAAAAGTAATTAAATTATAAAAACCATTAACATGTTAGGTAACTATTAACATGTTAGGCAATTAAAATAATTTAATTAATGACTACTAACATATTAATTACTTTAATTATTTAACTACTAACATGTTATTTAATTTAATTATTTAACATGTTGATTAATTTTTTTGGTGAATCATTAAAATTATTTAATTAATTAGTTATTTTATTAAGTTAAGGGTTTTGTTAAATTTAAATTATTTAATTGATACGAATTAATCAAATTTTTAGTTAATTTAATTATATATTTAATTAATAACAGTTTAATAAAGTTGCTTAATGTTTTATTTAATTATTTATATATTTAATGATATTTTTCAATAATTAATGTTTTAATTTTATTATTATTAACTTAATTAAATGATTAATATTTTATTTGAATTATAATGGTTTTAATTGATTAATTATTAAATTAATTAAGTATATTTATTAGTAAATTGAGTAATCATGAGTTAATTAAATTCATTTTAAGTTCTATTTAAATAATTAATGATTTACTTAGAAGAGTATTGTTTAATTAGGTATTTTGTTAATGGGTCAAATTTAAGTAAATTTTATAATTCCAATAATTTATTAATAAGTTAATTAAGCATTTTTAGAAGTTAATTAGTTGATTTCTTACATAAAATATTAACAATAGCAAAATCATAAACTAATGTAAACCCCAATATATATCTACCTTCTACATTTGTCACACCAAAATATAGTCATCATGAATATTTTTAAAATCTTCTGCTACTCTACTAACATGTCCATTAAATCTCCTCTAAAAAAAATTTCTTAAGAAATTATCGTATGTGTAAGTTTTTCTAGGTCATTCTAATTTTTTTTTTAACATATATATAAACTTACTTAGAGAGCACAATCAACAATAACAGTTAGAACTATAATTTTATCACAAATTCTATTAATTTTTATAACATCATTTTTCAAACTCATATCTATAATTATACCTACAATATTTTAGGACTTCTACATGAATACTAAAGTTTAAAACTCAACTTATCAATCTCCTTAACCTTTTCCCCAACCCATTTTAGTTTTTTGAACGCATAAGATATTTATCTTTTTATGAATCATAATATCAACTAATTCCATTAATTTACTAGTAAGAGTATCTATATTCCAAAATCCTGTTCATATCCTAATATTAGTTTATGAACTAATTTATTTGTATGCATTTGTCAATAGTTTGAGAACATTTACTTATTTAATACTATACATAGTCATCGGTGAAACAACTCTTGCATATTTTTTAATGTATTCAAGTCATATAGTGTGTTGCTTCCAAGAGACGTCCTAGAATTGACACCATGATTTAAAAGAATTCATGTCATAGTTTTTTGACAAAAATTTTCATGTTGACTGTCGCTTACTTAACGCAACCTTTTACTTTCCGCATCCAGGACTTGAAACCCGACAATGACAATGCTTAAAGTTATTAGATAAATCATCTATAAAAAGTAGCGCATGAAGAGTTTGGACTTAAATTAAATTCAAAATGTTGACCAGTCTAAGATTGTTTTAATTTTAACAGGGTTGGATTTTATTTCAATAATACAATAGCAGCAACAAGCTTTTATGCTACTAAATGGGGGCAACTACATGAATCATTTTTCTCAATTGCGTTTTATTGAATGTCACATTTTCATTTAATTTTAATAGATTAAGATTACTTTTATGCAAGCCCAAGACTTTTTAGGTTTACCTTTGCCTTTCTTAATATAAATCAAATCTAAAATATCTACTCTCCTAACAGAGTCATCAAATGGATAACATTTAACATGATCAAACCATCAAAGGTCACTCTCTCTAATCTTGTCTATTATTGGAGCTACTCCAACCCTTTCATGGATATCTTCGTTTTGCATTTTGTCTCTAAATATAAAGCCACTCATCCACCTAAACATTCTCATCGTAGTAACACTTAATTTTATGCTTCACTTTTACATGCCAATATTCTGCGCCATAAAGCATTGTAGGTCTCACCACCATCTTATAAAATGTTCCTCAAGTCTAAGTGATACTTTTCAATCACACAATAGACCCAATGCATTCATCCACTTCACCCTACAACTTGAATTCTACCAATAACATTCACATTTATATCACCATCACTTTGAGAAATAGACCAAAGATATCTAAAATGTTCACTCATTTTAATAATTTAATCACCAATTTACAAACTCATCAACTATGAATCATGATAATTTACCTTTGCAACATATACTTCACTTCAACAGGTACAATGAATCAACTTTCATCATGTTTTTCACTTCAGCAAGAAACATATAATTTAATAAGAAAAAACTTTGGACAGTCAATAATGTTGTATGCGTAAATTCAACGTGTCTATATTAAAAATATTTATTTATAAGGAGTGTTTTAAAGTGGAGGAATGTTTCGGGCCTTTTGTGTGATAGAAAAGTACCGCTTTGACTGAAAGGAAAATTTTATAAGACGGTGGTGAGAACAGCAATGCTATATGGCGTTGAATGTTGGCCTTTAAAAGAGAAGCATAATAATAAGTTAAGTGTTGTCGAGATGAGAATGATTAGGTGGATGAGTGGCTTTACACTTAGAGACAAAATGCGGAATGAATATATTCGTGATAGGGTTGGTGTAGCTCCTGTGACAGACAAAATTAGAGAAAGTCGTCTTAGATGGTTTGGTCATATTAAACGTCGACCATTAGATGATCCGATTAGGAGAGTAGATGTTTTAAATTCGACTTGTGTTAAGAAAGGTAGAGGTAGACCTAGGAAGACTTGGGCTTATTGTATTAAAAATGATCTTAATTTACTAGAACTAAATGAAAATATGACACTAAATAGGACCCAATGGAGAAAAAGGATTCATGTAGCCGACCCCACGTAGTGGGATTAAGGCTCTGTTATTGTTGTGTTAATAAGGATTGTTCATAAATGACAGAAAAGGGTTAATATGAAATGGAAAAAAAATGTACTCCAACACCTGAAGCTTTCGTTATCTATCTATTTGTGTGTGGTGTGAAGAATTATACATGATGACACCATCCAATCTAGTCCTGAAACCTATGCCTCATAAAGTAGGAGGCATGCAACATGATCCAAAGCCAATTAGTTTTATACATGATATCCATTATTTGAGAAAAAAAATAAAAATAAAAAAATAAAAAATAAAAACTAAAATACAGAAAACTTTGAATAAACTTCTGATGCATATTATTCTCTTCAAAAAATACTTCTAG
>NW_018220137.1:0-574 GCF_001263595.1 Phalaenopsis equestris
TACAGATGATGCAAATGTACAGCCTGTGATATGAAGGCAGTTTATTTTGTACTTTATATTATGTACTCATGGATGTACCAATTATGCAAACAGCATGATGTATTTTTCTTCTTTTGAGATATATACATGATATATTGTAAGAAATGACTGTATGAATCAGTAACAAAATTTTACAATAAACAAATTAAAATTGCCAAATAATTTTTCTCAATCTTGAGAATTCTTTGCTTGTATAGCGTGACCTCATTCGGTCTTCATTCCCACAGAATCACACATTTTTACACAATGTTGTCTTCCGTGATGTCCCTATGGAGTCACAAACTCTATATGATACTTGCAAATAAATCCTGCAAATCATTTTCAAAACAACATAAATTTTTACACCTTACATTTTAAATCAGTCTGATAAATCTGATTTACTACTAAAAAAAATTGATCTGATAATTTCAATTTTCATAATGAATCAGTTCAATACTTCTTATTCACAACTTTTCATAATTGATCCAATAATTTCAATTTTCTGTTTGAATCAGTTCTAAACAACTTTTCATAATTGATCCAATAATTTCAATTT
>NW_018220138.1:0-230 GCF_001263595.1 Phalaenopsis equestris
TGTTTTTGGTTTCCGGTACAAGAAATGGACTTTTGAAGAAAAATAAATAAAAAACAGTGCAATTTGGAGCAAAAATGAGCAAGAAATGAAATTTTACCCTGTCAACTTTCGATAAGTCTTTCTATGTTTAATCTTCTTTACACTTCTTACATATTTTTGAATGAGATTACACTTTAAAGAAATGCTGTTTTCATACTTATTTTGTAGGGCTATCTGTTAAGAACACAATG
>NW_018220139.1:0-214 GCF_001263595.1 Phalaenopsis equestris
AAGAGGTGCGACACCGTAAGGTGTCGGTGACCTTTCAGAGAATGGACAACAGTAAAATACCATATGAATTTCAACAAGATCCAGAATTGGAGGAACTGCTACCGTATGGGCTATGAGGGGGTTGCACCTGTACCTCTGAGAACATGCAAAGGGAACTCTTATCCTGTAGCATGGCTTAGAAGGTCTGCTCGATCAGGAGCTCGTCGTACCTGAT
>NW_018220139.1:4282-8457 GCF_001263595.1 Phalaenopsis equestris
CCTGATCTCGTGGCCAGCTCCCTTATCCTTGCTGGCCATCCTAGTGGTCGGAAAACAAAACCACAAGCCACCTCTCCTAAATCCAAACCCAATTCAAACCTTGAGCCCACCTCATCCAATTTTAAGTTTAGAGCCTCTCTGCCCCCCGCATAGGCAGCACTTTGCACCCTTCAATTGACCCACAAAGCCACCATTGATCATTTTTATAAAAGCTCACCTCCTTGGCCAAAGGGAGGGGTACTAAAATTTTCTCAAAGAGAGACCCCCAAATTGATCCCACAGCCTCTTTGAGTCCTCCTCAGCTCGAGCCAGCCATTTTCCCCCATTGATCTCCACTGTGGAAGCTCAATTTGGAGCTCAAACTTCTGCCAAAACCAGGACAGAGCTTCCCATAGCTCCATAGTCCACCAAACTCTAATTAAACTCACCCACACCATCAACACAGTGAAAGAAGAAGAAGCCCCATCAAATCCCCCTCATACAGAGCCCCTAGCATAGACCTAGCATAGTTCTTGACCAACACCTGAAATTGAGCTTTATCGAATTCACACCTAGACCTTTCACCACAGTAAGAGGCTCAATCCCTAGCCTCCTTAGATCTCCATGACTGTGCCGAGAAGCTCTGATTGAAGCTTCCATTCTTAGAGCAAACGTATTGAACTTCCCCTCTTCCCAAGCCTATTTTGATTATCCATTTGATTAGGTTAGTTTCATGGCATGATTATCCTATGACTATATTCTACTAGTCAAGATGAGCATTTAAAAACAAATTTCACTTGATTTGGTTGAGAAATGAGTCAGATATCAATGTTTGAAAATGAACGGTTCTTGGGCTAAGGCATCGAGGAAATTGACCACACGTCGTTGGATCGCGCGTGTATCACATAGACTATTCTGATTGCGCCAGATGGAGAGACGGAACAAAAAGGCGGGACGCGTGGCTGCTGGCGTGGAAGGCGGCGTCAAATGGGAGCATGCCGCATGGAACTTTGGAGCCATAGTAGGTTGAAGCGGCGCCACGTCACTTAAGTAGAAAAATAGGGCTTTTTCTGATTTATTTAAATCACTAAATTTTAAAAATTCATTTGTTGTAAAAAAATCACAAAAATAAAATAAAAATTCCCTCTTGCTCAGTGAACAAAGAAGAACAACTTGGAAATGGTTTGAAGTTCATCCAATGCATATTTTATTCTTAATTAATTAAATACTATTTTGAGTCTTTTGATTCTTCAAACATGTAGATTCAAACATTTAGATATTTCACCTTGGCTTGAAATTTTGGCATGTTGTTGCCTCTGACTTAGGGAACATTCTCTGATTTTTCCAAAGTTAGAGGCGATCTCTAGACAGAGATCCATATTTTTCAAGTTTATGTCTATTATTTGCATAAATTAATCATAATAATTAGTATGTTGCTTAGAAAATTCCAAGAAAATTTTGGAAGGTTTTCCATGACCAGAGAACCCTTTGGAAAATGTTTCATGAGCCAAGTCATTAAAAATGTACTTAATTTTCACAAACCCTAAACCACAAAAAAATCTATTTTTGGAAACATAAACATCTAAATGACTTGATTTTAACTCTCCACTATAATTTGAAGTTCAGAGAACTCCCTATAAAAATTTCAAAATATTTGGAGCTCATTTGGTAACTCAAATTGATTTTCTATGTTAAGTGCTATTTTTAACACTAAAATGATTTTTAATAATTAAAATATAACTAAGAGATTATAAAAATTAGTTTTTAGAGTTCTCTGTGATTAGATAAATTTTCTAAAAATAAAATGGTAATTAAAATAAAAACTTCATTTTTAGCCTATTTTTAATATTTAAATAATTAAAAAATGATAAAAGTCACAAAAATAATAAAATTCATGGAGATGTTCTAAATTATTTCCTAATCACTTTAGAATAATAGTGAAGATTTTGAATTTTGAAGCTTAAAATAATTTTTAAAGGCTAAAAATGGACTTTCACTAAAATAATTCTAACAATTCAAAGAAAAATAAAAAAAAGTGTGAAATTTGTTTTTTCTGGTTTCCTTAACCTTATAAAAATTTAATAAGAATAGAAAACTTAAAGTTCCACATTTAAAATATTTTATAGTTAATAAATGCTCTAGAACTTAAAAAAAAATTTAAAATTCAAATAGAACTCAATAAATCATGAACTTTGTTTCCAATGATTCTCTTGTCCACGTCTACCACTAGCAAAAATTCCAAGGGAATAGGCTTTGCCTTGGTCAAGTTATAGATTTTTCTTTGAAAAATCCTATATTTGGATAAAACTAATGTGTATAAAACTAAATATGTAAATTAAATTACATTTTGAAAAATTACATTCTCTTCTGCAATGTCTTAATTGACCCATGAGTAAGATGGGATAAAAATTTTAAAGTCATTTGAATTAAATTTGACAAATTATGAAGTGATAAAGTCTTAGGGGCAAAATCTTAGGGGAAAAGTGTTCAAGAAGGGGAAATGGGCAACATTTGATTTTTATTAACATATTTAGATGATTAAAACATAGGGGATTAATTGGTAGAAACCAATCTCACTTTTATTAATTAAAGGATAAATTTTTAATTTCCTTAATTTATTAAAATTTGGAAGTCTAGTCAACCAAATGATTCTAGACTTAGGGGCATGATTTTTGGTGTTGATAACTCACCAATTTAATACCCCTATTTAATGATTCAAATGTCTTTAAGAAAATTTGATAATGAATCATCATCACCTAAAAATTCAATCTTTTTAAAATATATACATAAATCAAAATTGACTAAAAGAGGATTAGAGAAATAAACATAAAAAAATCGAACATCCTTGAAACATCATTAAGCCCAATTAGGACTAAAAGTTGGTTAAGTGCCTTGATAGCATTAACTTGCCCTTTTAAGGATCTTCACCCACATATTTCTCAAATTAAATTATTAGTGATAATTACCCTACTCTTAGAGATAATTGAAACATAAATATTAACCGAGCATTACAGGAATTTATAGGATGAGTTATTAAGCAACATAATAAGTTCAAATGAGCTCGAGAATTTTCACCAGACAGTGAGAGGGAAGCATAGACCTGCTTCTTTCTCTAGAACTGTTGGATACCTCAGAGGTCTACTAAACTTAATATATTTTGCTTGACGAAATCATCCTTAATCAAATTAATAGGGACCCACCAAGATATGACCTAGGGTTGGGTAGATCACTAAAACCTTACTATTCCACTTTATATAAAGTGCTCTCACATGCATTTTGAGTTTCAGGTGGTGGAACGAGAAGACTCGCCAGATACACTTTTTATAGTTTATAGTGTTGTCTTTCTTTTACTTTCACACTGTATTTTTATGCTTACAAAACTTGCATGTTGAAAAATGATGCCACCCTGCATGAAAACCAAAAATATTAGGATAGCCACAAAACCAAAAACTAAAACCAAAACTAAAATCAACTAAGATAAAATTCACCGCCACAACATTCAAAACAACATTCAAAATAAAAAATAACTCAAAATTTAATCACAAACATCACAAAAACTACAACTACAACAAATTAAGAAGTCTTTATCGGATGTTCGTTAACCCCTCGGTAGAGGTAACCTACGATTGCTAACGAGGCTTCTTACGATCTAAATGAAAGTATAGAACTCATTAAGTTGAGTTTTGTAAATTCATTTGGACTAAGTGGATTCAATAGAAAATAATGGCACCAGCACGAGGAAACCGTGGGATCCTAACCGTGTCGCTCTAATCAACTTTAGTATTCCCCCCATAAAATTTAAAGAACTTCAACCATAGGGCCACCTGATTTAACATCATCACTTGACACACTTCAAAACTCAAACTCGTCACGGTAAGGAGCTTGGAGCTAGCATGGTGGGCAGCACGACCATCTTTAACAGCAAAACCTGTCTTCCCCAGCTAAACCAATCTTCCTTCCTTAGACTTAAACAACAAAGCCATAGGACTTCAAGGTTGCTTTCTTATGCAACGTAAATCCTCATCTTATCATTAGGCCTTCGTATTTGAGGTTGTCGTCGGTCATGACCTAAGTCCTCACATCTTCCAGGCTATTTTAGCTAAACATTTCCTTTCTTAGGATTTAACAACCAAGCCATAGGACTTCAAGGTTGTTTGCTTATGCAACATAAATAATCAACTTATCTTTAGGCCTTT
>NW_018220139.1:8524-9201 GCF_001263595.1 Phalaenopsis equestris
ATGACCTAAGTCCTCACATCTTCCAGGCTATTTGTGTGATCGTTTCACATAAATGTAAGCCCTAAATAAATAAAATTTGCAGGATGAAACGTTCAAATAAATTTCTCCTCATAACTGAAGACAAATAATAAGATAGATTGGGAAGTCCTGAGGTTTTCCTCTGGATATATGACATCCCCTAGTTCTTTGTCCTTTGGACTCTACAATAAATGTTCTAAATTTGAACCATTCTCATTTAAAACCTCTTCATCCGATCTCATTGAAAAGTCCTATCATTTTAAAATCCTAGAAGATAATATTTCCTGATTTTTATCGAGAGTTTTTTAGGTGACTTCGGTTATCTAAGATATAATTAACTATAGGGGCTTGCCCTTATAGAAAGCTTGTCTGAACATAGCTTAATATAAAACCTATTTAATTCTTCATATTAAATTGGGGAAATTATCGGCAAATAAAATGGTTTTGCAGACCAAACGGACATCATATGTTTCTTAATTTATTTGATCAAGCCTCATCCTCGAGTTTTGTGTTTATCCTTTGGCGTAGATGCACGATTTGAGGTATAGTGCTCTTTCATTTAAACTATTAAAAATATGGGGTCAGTTCGATTTCATATTTTTCTTAAAACTAAATATATATGTAAATTAAAACGTCCTTCCGAAGCGGGCGACAGGATT
>NW_018220139.1:9394-19409 GCF_001263595.1 Phalaenopsis equestris
TGAGATGATTACTAAGGATTCAAATTATGTTCATGAAAATTATGAAATTTTAGATATTATTGAAATTAATATACCTTTGATACCTTCCATTGAAAAACCTCTTGAACTTGAGATGAAAGTTTTACCTACTCATTTAAAGTAGGCATTTTATGGGGAACTCGTCTACATTACCTGTTATTATATCCTCAAATTTGACTGATGAACAAGAAAGAAATTTATTAGATACATTAAAGAATCATATAAAAGCCTTTAAATAGTCATTAGCTGATATTAAAGGAATCAGTCCTTCAATCTGTATGCACCGAATTTTGATGGAAGATAACCATAAGACTAGGGCTGATCCTCAAAGGAGATTGAATCCTACAATGAAAGATGTAGTTAAGAAAGAAATTTTAAATGGTTGGATTCTGAGATTATTTATCCGATTTTAGGTAGTTCTTGGGTTAGTCCTATTCATTGTGTTCCTAAGAAAAGAGGAGTGACTGTGGTTGAAAATGAAAGGAACGAATTAATTCCATTAAGTTAGTTACTAAATGGCGAATTTGCATTGATTATAGAAAATTAAATGTAGCCACTTGAAAAGACCACTTTCCTTTACCTTTTCTGGATCAAATGTTGGATAGACTAACAGGACACCGTTATTTTTACTTTTTGGATGGATATTATGGATATCATCAAATCTCTATTGCTCATGAGGATGAAGAGAAAATAAGTCTTTATAGAACTTTTATTTTTAGAAGACTGTCATCTAAATTATGTAATGCCCCTACAACTTTTTAAAGATGTATGTTGTCAATTTTTGATGATCTAATTGAGAAAGGATTTGAAATTATTATGGATGATTTCTCAGTCTTTGGGACTTCTTTCATTTTATGTTTAAATCATTTATCAAGAGTTTAGAAGTGCTGTAAAGAAATAAATTTTTTTGTCAACTGGGAAAAATGCTAATTTATGCTTGTAGTAGGAATAATGTTAGGGCATAAAATTTCTGAAAAAGGCATGGAAGTTGATCCAGAAAAAATTCAAGTTATTACTGAATTGCCACCACCTACTAATGTGAAGGGAATAAGAAGTTTTTTTGGACATGCTGGTTTCTACAGATGTGATATTAAAGATTTTCAAATATTTCCAAGCCTTTATGCCAACTCTTAGAAAAAGATGCCAACTTTGATTTTAATGAAGAGTGCCTAATTGCCTTCAACTTATTAAAAGAGAAATTGATCACTGCACCTACTATTGTTTCACCTTATTGGAAAAATCCTTTTGAATTAATGTGTGATGCTAGTGATTATGCTATAGAGGCTGCTTTAGGAGTTTCAGGATAAAGATATGACAAAATGTTCAAGGTGATGTACAATGCTAGTAAAACCCTTAATGAGGCTCAAATTAATTACATTATCACTGAAAATGAATTATTATTTATAGTGTTTGCTTTCGATAAACTCAGATCTTATCCTTTTGGAACTAAATGTATTGTGCATACTGATCTTTCTACTATTAAGTATTTAATGACGAGGAAGGATGCAAAACCACGATTATTTAGACGGGTCCTTCTAATGCAAAAATTTGATTTCAAATTGTGGATAGGAAGGGTACTGATAATTAAATAGTTGATCATATGTCAATGCTTGAACAGGAAAATGAGAAAGATTTAAATGATGAAATTAATAAGAATTTTCTTGATGAACAATTATATGGGATTAATGAGTGACAAATTATATGGTATGCTGATATAGTGAAGTACTTGGTTAGTAATATTTTACTTTATGGATTAAATAACCATCAAATTAAGAAGTTCTTTTATGATTTAAAATCTTAATTATGGGATGGCCATATTTATATAAACAAAACAATGAATTAATTATTTGAAGATGTGTACTGTTAGAAGAAACTCAAGAAAATAATCAAAAGTGTAATAAATCAGATTTTGTGGAACATTTTGGAGTGGATAAAACTGCATTTAAGATTTTACATTCTGGATTTTATTGGCCTACTTTATTTAGGGATGTTAATAGTTATAGAATAATATGTGATTGATGTCAGAGAGTAGGTAATATTTTTAGAAGAGATGAAATGCCTCTAAATTTTAATTTAAAAATTTTACTCTTGAAGTTTAAGTCTTTGATGTTTGGGGATTAGATTTCTTGAGACCATTTGTACCATATTTTGGAAAAAACTAATATTTTAATAGCGGTGGAATATGTTTCTAAGTGTATTGAAGTAGTTTCTTGACGTCACTATGATGCTAAAAGTGTAGCAAAATTTTTAAGAAAGAATATTTTCACAAGATTTGGAATGTTGCGTGTTGTCATTACAAATGGGGGAAATCATTTTAGGAATAGAATGATTAAAACATTTATTTAGAAATTGGGGATTAAAAATTGAATTACCACAACTTATCATCCTCAGACCAGTTGTTTAGAAGAAGTATCAAATCAAGAAATTAAAAGAATATTAGAAAAAATGGTAAATCCTAAAAGGACTAATTGGTTTGCTATATTTGATATTGCCTTATAGGCCTATAGGACTGCTTATAAAACACTATAGAAATGAAACCATATAAGCTCATATACGGGAAAGCATGTCACTTTCCAGTTGAGTTGAAACATAAAGCTTGGTGGGAAATTAAAGAATTTAATTATAATTTGAAAGAAGCTGGAGATAAGCGATTACTGCAATTAAGTGAGCTTAATGAATTGAGAAATGAAGCTTATGAGAATGCCAAAATTTATAAAGAGAAAACAAAATTTAGGCATGATCAAAAAATTTTGAAAAATCATTTTGAGCCTGGGAAAGAAGTATTGCTTTTTAATTCAAGATTGAAATTATTTCCATGAAAACTTAAATCCAGATGGTCAAGGCCATTTATTATGGTAAAAGTATATCCACATAGAGCAGTTGATATTGAAGATCCACAAACTAGGAGAGTGATTAAGGTAAATGAACACAAATTAAAAGCTTACATGAGTGGAGAGGTTCCTACATTTGAAGAGATCCCAATGTTGGGTCAGACCTAAGTCAAACAATTGTAATGTCTGGCTCGCAATGTTAAACCAAGCACTTTGTGGGAAGCAACCCATAATTATCAATGTTATTTGGATTTTAACTATCGTTGTGATGAGTTCTATATAATGATTGTGAGTATTATACAATTTTTTTTGACATAGAATATTATTATATTAAAGGACTTGAAGAGTGGAAGAAAAAAAACTGAAATTTGAGTATGTTGGTTTGGCGCTATAGCGCCATAGTTTTAATAACTCCTTTAAACCACCAAAAATTCGGTTTATCTTTTTCTTTCTCAATTTAAAACCGCCTAGGATGGGATTTGAAGTATCCCTACAACATTTTTAAGTATTCTAAAGAGATCTGGTAGTGGAAATTTCATTTGATAGATAATGGAGAGAAATCTCAATGGGAGATTTTGAAGAAAATAAGTTAGTACATAAGGATGCCCAAGTATATTTTAATCGATATCACATAGTAAGTTTAGAGAGCCTCATGAAAAAACTTAAGAAGAATGAAGGTGAGATTTTTCTTCAACATTCAAAGGTTGAGAAATTGTCCCACCATTACGAGCATATGTATTGAGAGTTGAAACTACAATTCAATAGTTTGGTGTGCTTCTAAGATAGTCAAGTGACTATGTATAGCACCAACAAATGGATCGACGATAAGTTTCCTAAGGAATTTACTTGTGCTCCTTTCTACCATTGCTACGATCGAAATTTTTTGGTGAGTGGAATGGAAAATATCACTGATCAGGAGTGGTCCTAAAGGTTGTTTTTCCATGAAAATTTTTATTTTATATGTTATGTAATTTCATGTAGTGAGCTTATCATATTCATTTCAAGACTAAGTATGGTTTGTATTGTCTTTATTTTATGAATATCAAAATAATGTTTTTGTGTTTGTTTTGATGTTTTATCGAACTTTTTATTAATATAAGAAAACTTTCTGCTGTGTTGTGAAAAAGGTGGCCTTATGTATTCTAAAGATAATTTGCGAGTTAGAAATTTTGGAATGGTGAAAAACTCAATAATTCTAAAATTGGCCTTTAAAATTTGAAAAATAGCCTTTCTTCATCATAGATTTTTTATTTCCATTTTAAATATAATTTTTTTTGAAATCTAGATGAGTTTGAACGGTGCTATAACACCACTTCTTTGCGCTATAGTGATATTCATCACGCTATGCAGGGCGCTATAGTGCCATTGCCCGACGCAACAACACTGAACTAACCCATGATTCATTTTAAGTTCCTGAACCCACAAATTTTTCCATTTTCACCCTTAGTTCATTCTCTTCCTCCATTTTTTGCATTTTGCTCCCCTAAGGTTTGATCCAACTAAAATATATAGTCTTTATGTACACATTTTTATACTTATTTTTTAGATATTATAATTTTATGAAAGGTATTAATGTGTTTTTTTTTCAGATATAATCAAATGGATGAAAAATGGTGAAAGGAGTGAAAAAGAATCAAATTTAGAGCAAAAATGAAGAAGGTGTGCAAAAGAATTATGATGCTAGGAGTAGTTACTTAGTGATTCAAAGGAATTTGGATGAATTTTGAAGAGGTGTTTGAAGCAACCCTTGGTGAAAACGTGGGAAATAGTTAATGGACACGATAATACATTCAATTGGAATTTGACAGGAGGCAACTCTTGGAAGATTAATTGAATGTGACACATTTTGAAGAGACGCCAAGGCACCTTCTGAAAAATTATAAAAGAAGGACTTGGATTGAATTAAAGAGCTGCTGCCCCGCTTTAGACACCACCAAAGCCTCTCTCTCTTAGATTAATTATGATACTTTTAGAGAGAAGAAGGAGAGGAGTTGTACTGAGTGAGTAGAGAGTCTTGTAAGAGAAAGGAAGGGAAGAGAATCAAAGGAACTTCAAGAGTTTGGTGGAGATGATTTGAGATAACTTTTTATCTTTGTGGCTACATTTGGTTTTAATATAGGCTTCTTGTTTTTTTGTATGATTTAACTTTCAAACTTAAGTGTGCTTGTGTTTTCTACATGAATTCAGAGTAGTTTTCTTTATCTTTTTCCTTAAAATTATAAGTGATTAAGTATTGAATGTATGTTGTGTGAAGCATTAATCTTTATTGTTGGAATACTTTTTGATGATTTTTAACCTTGTACTTCATTTACTTCTTGATTTGGCCAAATAAGATGTTAATATTTGTTGTGAGAATGTGTAAGATCCGAGATGATATTGTCTCAGTCAACTAATGGTAAGAATCACATGAGATTGTATGGATGAGAATGTAATTCAAATGATTGAGTGCAAATAAATATGGAAATAAATTGTGAAGGGTATAGAATCAGAGGAGTTTAGAGTGACAGGCTAAAACTCTCAATTTGGTTTATAGTTTTAGGTTTTGATACTAGATGTTAGCTCCCAGGTGGAGGGAGAAGAGGAAACTCTAGAGTGAGAGCTAGTATCTTCCCTTCCTAACCTGTCTTCAAGACTATTCAAAGTTTAAATTAGCAAATATTCTTTATAGCATCTCTAGTAAGGGTAAATAATACCATTGCTCCTATTTGACACAACACAATTTGAATACTTCCACAATAGAATTCCTATACTTGTTACTAATTCATGATAAGGAAAAATATATTTTATTTATATTACCTTCATCTTACAAATATTTAGTTAAATTTAGTTAGTTGTTTACTTTACTTTCAATTATCAAAAATTACCAAAAAAAATTGAACTTTTATTCCTATTATAACATCTATAATTTGAGTAAGAATATTTTACAAAGTAGAATTTGTTATCTAATTTTTTCTGATTTAGTTACATATTGTATTTCTCCCTCTATGTTCGATATTCAGGGTTTAATCAATAATTCCTATATTACATGATAACGATACGTACAATTGCGTACTATCCCATAATTAAATATAATAGTTGCATTCTTACATACTTTGAAGTCAAGTTTTTGGTGGCCATTGCAAAGTAAGAAATTTAAGTAAGGAAAAATTAAGATTATAACTACATACATCGTACTGCCATATAAAATTGAAATCAGGGTTTTAATTTGTGCTTGATTGACTTGGAGATAGGCTTTCAAACTTGGAATTTCTTCATCTCTACGTAAGATCTTCACCCTTGCTTTGAAATATTTTGATTTGACAATAGATTTCATCCACATAGTGGATTAGACCAAAAATTAGAAGATTTGATAAAAATTGCATAAAATCCATGGTTAAATGATTATTTATGTTTAGATTGTTTTTCTTAGGAGCCTCTTTGAAGTTGAGTTTGTAATTTTTAGAATTTATCTTCAATATTTTTAGATTACACATGGCTCCTAAAATGAAAAGAGGTAAGGAAAAGGCAACTTTTGATTCTGATAAGTTTGCTAGTGTAAGGGCACGCGATAGATATATTGATCTACAATCAAAGAAATTGATTGTAGAACATAGTTTTCTACGTTCTGATGGAACTTTTGAGTACTATATTGTAGAGTGATAGTGGGAATACTTTTGCTATTTCACTGTCGTATCTATGATTTCAGTTGTACATGAATTCTATGCCAAATTGCTAGATGAATCTGATGATTTGGTTTTTGTGCACGGGCAATATGTGGATTTTAGTTTAGTTTGAATTAACCACATATACCAACCATACAGTCTTCCTACCTACTTCTTTTCTGAGTTCCATCCTACTAACAATGAATTAAATGATATTATGAGATTTTTGACTGATGGAAATGGATTTTGGAAGATTAAGAATGAGTGATAGTGAAACTTTTCTTTTCCAAAACTTAATGTTCATTCTCGAGCATGACATTATTTCATCTCTAGTAGATTACTGCCTACCAACCAACCCGTGAGAGAGCCACTTTAAAATATTGTATCCTGATGAATAAACCTATTGACATTGGCTCTCTCATTTATACCAACATGCTTGTTTCCTCGAGAGGAGGAACTATAGGAGGTTTGAGCTACCCTTCTCTTATTACTACTTTATGTGTTGGATCTGGAGTGAAGTATGAGACTTGGGAAGAAACTTTATCATCTCATTAACCCATTGGAAAAGAAAAAATTTAGAAAAATATGAGAGACATTTTGGGACTAGTCCTAGGACTCGAGTTAACATACCTCCTGCTCCTACTCCTAATTTTGCTCTTGCTTTCGCTCCTACTTCTGCTTCGAGACCATCTGCTTTTGAGTCTATTTCTCTACTTTCTTTTATGGAACAAATGATGATTCAACAAAGAGATATTATAACTTTATAGAATCATGTAAAAGGGCTTGAAACTCATTTGTACTATAATGATGATATTTTGATGAGGAATGTTGATACATGAGATGTTGATGTTTAGTTTGTGTTTTCTAACTCTCTTCCCAAGTCAATTTTGTGAAATTTCCTTCCAACTCTCTTCCCAAGTCCATTCTATTAAATTTCCTGCTCGCCCAACTTTCACACCATATTAACCTTCTAAAATTAATGAGGACATAGATCTGGATGATAATGATGATGATGATGATAATGATGATAATGTTTGAGAAGATGATGATGTTGATGTTTAGTTTGTGTTTTTTTTCTTTTCTTTGATGTGTTAGAATATTTGGACTTTGTTGTGTTTGTAATGAGTTGTATTTATTTTGGAGTGTGCTTGTATTTAGTTTTATTTTTGTTAAAATGTTAGTTCTACTATTTATTTTCTGCTCCAATTATATGCTAGAATTTTATGTTTTCATTGTTATGCATGTTAATCTTATGTTTATGACTACCCAGTACTTGTCTTTATTATTTGTACCTGCATTAGTTTCCTTGTATTTAAAATTTTTTTCTTCCTTCATGAACTTTTATGCTTTAAATTAGTTTAAAAATTTAAGTTTGGTGGAAGGGTAAAAATTCTTTTTAAACTAAACTTTATTTTGTCCTCAAGAATTGTATTTTTCAAAATTATTTTTAACATAACCTGTGGTATGTAGAGTTAACTTTAGAAAACTATATTTTTAATTTTATGAAAGTTTTAAGAAACCTTAGTAAAAATTTTTAACAATAAACTTTAATTCTAGAATTAGGATGTTTATTATGAAGAGTTTGGAGTTATGCTTTTGCTATTTAAAGTAAAGAATATTGTATTTTTGGAAATATTGAGGATCTTAGATTTATACTTGAAAAGAAAGAATTAAGACTTTATGAAAAATCTTTAAAGCTTATACACTTTTGTTAAAGTAAAGAAATGTGAGATGTTTTTAACTTTAAGAGGAGGATAATAGAGTTGAAAATCATTAAAGGCTATCCAGATATAGTTATCCTCACATGACATGTGAAAAAGAGAAACAAAAGAGAAAAAGTAAGGATTGAAAATGATCCTAAAAGAAAAAGAAAAAGAAAAGAAAAAAAAGAAGAAAACATGTGAGGAGAAGCTTGAGGATATACCTAATAAAAAAATTGGCTTTACTTGAATCATCTTAAGGAAAGAAACTTAGTTACATTTTTAACTTGACATAAAAGTATTAGCACCTTTACTTATAAAGTCCTCATGCAATTCTTTTTCTAGAATTTCTTCTCACTATCTTAAGTATGACTAATTGCAGTTATTTTAGAAATAAATAAAAAATCATAACTTTTAAACTTGACTACTAAATGTACTTGTACTTTAGTTTTTAACGTGAGTTGTTAAGAAAATTTTCTGAAAGTTTCACTATAGCTTTTTATAAAGTTGAAATTATAGAATTCTTTAAGTTAAATTTGTTAACACATGTTATTAATTTTATATATAGTATAAGATGTTACTTGAGGACAAGTAACATTTATGTTTGGGGGAATTTTTCCACCTCAAAATAATCTGTTTTTAGTGCACATTTTATAAGCATTTTATGTAGATTCTTATGATATTGCACTTGAAAGCAAGCTATTTTGCATGTTTTTGGTTTCAGGTACATGGAATGGACATTTAGAGAAAATAAGAAAAAAAATGGAGCAAAAAATGATGATTTTTGTGAGGCTCTAGAGCGCCACTCCTTGGCGCCATAGCGCTATCGTCCAGTGATATCGGTGCTATAGCACTCCAGACTAGTGCTATAATGCTAATAACTACCTTTCTAGAAGATACATCAAATTTGGCTAAATTTTGGAGGCAACCATTGTTTATTTTTTGTTTTCTATTTAATAAGAAGGATTTAAAAAAAAATTAAAGACCTTTTGGAGCCTCAGAACTTCAATTGGGCGGCAATAGTGAGTAAGATTTTTCATATTTTGTGTTCATGTGTAGGTGCAAGTGTGTTTTTGTGTGAAGGAGTTTAGAAATTTCTTAAAGGAAACTCTAGAAGTTTGCAAGGGGAGAAGACATAAGATATTTTGTATTTATGTTTGAGTTTTTGTTATAATACTTGGATTTCAACACAAATATTTTGTTTTTGTTTAAACTCCATAAATTCTGAGTAGTTCTCTTCCTTTCTCCTTGCATATGGGACTTAATCTTGGGGGATGAGAATGATTTAAGGATTTATTTTTAATCTTAAAAATTATATTGGTTTTTTCACTGAATTTTCATTTACTTAACAATTTGGCCACTTGTGAGGTTAAAATCCGTTGAAAAACATAATGAAGGGCTATGATTTCACCCAACTAGGAAATACCACACTTCATTCTAGGTAGAGACATTGAGATCACATAAGGGGGAATGCAAATAAATAAGGAGATAAGTTTTGATGGGCATAGAATTGGTTAGATCTAGAGTGACAGGCTAGATTCTTATCAGTTTGGCTTAAGTTTTAGTACCCTAATGCTAAAATTCAGTCATTACAATGGCGTAGGCTAGGGGCATCTAGAGGTGAAAGGCTAGAAAGCACTGATGTGGAGTCGAGATGTTAAGGATTCAACTTTAAGTTAGCTAATATTCTTTGCAAACACTGGGAGGTGGTAAAGAATAAGGTGTGCTTCTATTTGTCACAATACCTCAAATTTGTCTTAATTCATTTGAATCATACATAGATGAAATCTCTTTGTAAGGGGAAAGATTTTTCATAATATCCAAA
>NW_018220140.1:0-1982 GCF_001263595.1 Phalaenopsis equestris
ATTCCTCTCGTAACCTCTCCCTCTGCATTCCCTGCACAAGACCAGGAAGGGAGAGCTTTTACATTGCCCTCTATTTCTTCCCTCGTAAAACCCCTCCTCTTCAACCACGAAAATATGCTCTCAAGCTTTAATCCATCAATCAACCTTCTATCTTTTTATTCATACAAAATTGATTCCTGCAGCATCGAATTGTAACTGATCAATTTATATCGGAAATTATGCAATATTCTCGTAACGAGCCGTTGATCACTTCGTCGGAGGACTACTCGATGACGTCGGCGTCGATTGAGACAGGGAGGGATAGCAGCAGCTCATCATCACTGGTGTACAGGGGCAGCCAGCTGCCCCCCTACGCATCTTCCTCCTCCTCCTACTCGGACCGTTGCGGCAACCCTCTAAGCGGGGAGAGCTCCCCATTCAACATGTCCCCGTGGCACCATTCCATTCCACTCGCCCTCATCAATGGCGGCTCCTGTGTTGATTCTAGCAGCTGGTCTATGAGTTCAATCCCTAGCGCCCCAACGCAAGCCATCGTGACCAGCCTTATCGGCTCCCCCGTCCCGGCGGGAGGGCACATCTCTTCTTGCAGGTCCTCTGCTCTACACCGGTTCAGATAGCAAAAACATTCGGGTGTGGAAGAACCAGAAGGATTACGCCGCCTTCAAGTCCAGCAGCGGTCTCGTTAAGGCCATCATTATTGCCAGCGGAGACTGCATCCTGACGGGGCATCAAGACGGAAAGATTCGGGTTTGGCGGATATCCTCCAAGGATCCCGCAGCCTACAAACGCGCAGGCAGCCTACCTCGTCTCAAAGACTTGATTAAGTGCTCCCTCAACCCATCCAACTACAAGGAGATTCGCCCCCGCCGGAGGGCTCTTTGGATTCGCCACTGCGATGCCGTGTCCTGCCTCAGCTTCTGCAAAGAGCAGGGCCTCCTCTACTCCGGTTCATGGGATCGAACCTTCAAGGTGTGGCAAATAGGCGATTCAAAGTGCATCGAGTCCGTGGTTGCACACGATGACGCCGTCAACTCTGTGGTGGCCGCCAGCTTCAACGGCTTCGTCTTCACCGGCTCGGCTGATGGCAGCGTCAAGCTGTGGCGGCGGGAGCTGCAAGGCAATAGATGCAGGCACAAGTCGGCTCAAATATTGCTGAAGCAGGACAACGCCATCACAGCTCTTGTTATCAGCCCCACGGCTCCGGTCGTGTACAGCTCCTCCTCAGATGGGCTGATGCTGCATCTGTTCAATCATGGCGGGGTGCTGAGCGGTCATAAACTGGCGGTATTGTGCCTTGCGGCAGCTGGCAAGCTGGTCCTGAGTGGATCGGCTGACAAAACCATCTTTGTGTGGAGGAGGGAGGGTGCGGGCGTGCACTCCTGCCTCTCTGTTCTCACCGGTCACTCGGGACCAGTGAAGTGTCTCGCAATTGGGGAGGAGGATAACAGGGATCGGGGTGATGGTGTTGCTCGCCTAGACCTAAACCTAGACCATTCATCATCCTCTCAACGATATTCATCCGATGCCTGTGCCGCCACATTCCTCCTCTACAGCGGCAGCCTGGACAAATCGGTTAAGGTGTGGCGAGTATCTGAAGTGCCACCCGAACCGCTGCTCTGGAGTACACACTCCTTCCCACCCGATCCAAACTAGCAAATTATGATCACGCCCGCTTGCACCTTCTCTGCTCCGAATTTCCATGCATTGCCATCTTCAGCACCCCCGCTATTTTTCCACTTTCCAGGCTCTAGCTATAAGATTTGTATGTTTTTCCCTTTTGATGCTGGATATATATATAAGTCCCTCTCGGTAATAAGAGACAATTATTTATTATTTATATTATAACAAATAATTAGTTGGTTAACATATATATATATATATATATATATATATACATTTATTATATACATATAAAATATTTAATTTATAATTATAGATAAAAATAAATTTAAAATTATATATAATGAAAAGTTTAAAATTAA
>NW_018220140.1:2658-4933 GCF_001263595.1 Phalaenopsis equestris
ACACACACACACACACACACACACACACACATATAACCCTAAACCCTAAACATATATATAGTTATATCTATAATTATAAATTAAATATTTTATATTTGTATAAGAAAATTAAAAATATATATATTATATAAATATAAAATTAAATTTATATTTTATATTGTTATAAATTAATTATCTATATAACAATATAACAATATATATTTTTAATATATAATTTTAATATAGATTCGTTACAGGGCCGGAGATACCACCAGTTTCAGATGTTCTTTGTATGGGTTGCCCGACATGCAAGACCAGGAAGGGAGAGCTTTTACATTGCCCACTATTTCTTCCCTCGTAAAACCCCTCGTCTTTAGCCACGAAAACATGCTCTCAAGCTTTAATCCATCAATCAACCTTCTATCTTTTTATTCATACAAAATTGATTCCTGCAGCATCGAAGTGTAATTGATCAATTGATATCGGAAATTACGCAATATTCTCATAATAAGTCGTTGATCACTTCGTCGGAGGACTACTCGATGACGACTTCGTCGATAGACAGGGAGGGATAACAACAGCTCATCATCACTAGTGTACAGGGGCAGCTAGCTGCCCCCCTACGCATCTTCCTCGTCCTACTGGAACCGTTGCAGCAACCCTCTAAGCGGGGAGTGCTCCCCGTTCAACATGTCCCCGTGGCACCATTCCATTCCGCCCGCCCTCATCATAGGCGGCTCCTGTGTTGATTCTAGCAGCTGGTCTACGAGTTCAATCCCTAGCGCCCCAAAGCAAGCCGTCGTGACTAGCCTTATCGGCTCCCTCGTTCGGGAGGAAGGTCACATCTATTCTCTAGTTGCTGCAGGTCCTCTGCTCTACACCGGTTCAGATAGCAAAAAGCTGCTGCAGGTCCTCTGCTCTACACCGGTTCGGATAGCAAAAAGATTCGGGTGTGGAAGAACCAGAAGGATTACGCCGCCTTCAAGTTCAGCAGCGGTCTCGTTAAGGCCATCATTATTGCCAGCGGAGACTGCATCCTGACGGGGCATCAAGACGGAAAGATTCGGGTTTGGCGGATATCCTCCAAGGATACCTCAGCCTACAAGCGCGCAGGCAGCCTACCTTGTCTCAAAGACTTGATAAAGTGCTCCCTCAACCCATCAAACTACAAGGAGATTCACCCCCGTCAGAGGGCTCTTTGGATTCGCTAGTGCGATACCGTGTCCTGCCTCAGCTTCTGCGAAGAGCAGGGCCTCCTCTACTCCGGTTCATGGGATTGAATGCTTCGAGTCCGTGGTTGCACTCGATGACGTCGTCAACTCTGTGGTGGCCGCTAGCTTCAACAGCTTCGTCTTCACCGGCTCGGCCGATGGCAGCGTCAAGCTGTGGCGGCGGGAGCTGCAAGGCAATAGATGCAGGCACAAGTCGGCTCAAATATTGCTGAAGCAGGACAACGCCATCACAGCTCTTGTTATCAGCCCCAGGACTCCGGTCGTGTACAGCTCCTCCTCAGATGGGCTGATCAACTTCTGGGAGTGGGAGGGGGAGCTGCAGTTGTTCAGTCATGGTGGGGTGCTGAGTGGTCATAAACTGGCGGTACTGTGCCTTGCGGCAGCGGGCAGGCTGGTCCTCAGTGGATCAGCTGACAAAACCATCTTTAAGTGGAGGAGGGAGGGGGCGGGCGTGCACTCCTGCCTCTCTGTTCTCACCGGTCACTCGGGAACAGTGAAGTGTCTTGCAATTGGGGAGGAGGATAACAGGGATCGGGATGATAGTGTTTCCCGCCTAGACCTAAACCTAGACCATTCATCATCCTCTCAACGATATTCATCCGCCGCCTGTGCCGCCACGTTCCTCCTCTACAGCAGCAGCCTGGACAAATCGGTTAAGGTGTGGCGAGTATCTAAAGTGCCGCCCGAACCGCTGCTCTGGAGTATACACTCCTTCCCACTTGATCCAAACTAGCAAATTATGATCACGCTCGCCTGCACCTTCTCTGTGCCGAATTTCCATGCATTGTCATCTTCAACACCAGCTATTTTTCCACTTTCCAGGCTTTAACTATAAGATTTGTATGTTTTTCCCTTTTCATGCTGGATATATATAAAAGTCTCTCTCGGAAATACGAGATAATTATTTATTATTTGCATTATAACAAATAATTAGTTGGTTTATATATATATATATAAGTTTTATATAATTAATTTATATAAATATTTTATATTAATTTTATTTTTTTTAATTTAAATATATATTTAAATTTTTTTATATGTATAATTATTAATTAAATATTTTT
>NW_018220140.1:5114-12226 GCF_001263595.1 Phalaenopsis equestris
CCGCAAAGGAACGATCCATAAATATCAAGAATCGCAGAAAAAATTGCCAAAAAGGAAGAAAAAGGGGGGATCTCACCAACGTAAAGAGAAGAGGTAGCCTTGGAGAGGACACCCGAGAGCCCCGCCGTCGAATAAGCCTCAGTCGGAATCGCCTAACCCTAGCAAATATATATATATATATAGGGTTTAGGGTTTAGGGTTTATATATAGGTATGGGTTAGTCGGAATTTAGGGTTTAGGGTTAGTCGGAATCGCCTAACCCTAAATATATGTGTGTGTACATATGTAGATGTATACGTATACGTATACGTATACGTATACATATACGTATACATATATATATATATTTAGGGTTAGGCGATTCCGACTAACCCTAAACCCTAAATTCCGACTAACCCATACCTATATATAAACCCTAAACCCTAAACCCTATATATATATATATATTTGCTAGGGTTAGGCGATTCCGACTGAGGCTTATTCGACGGCGGGGCTCTCGGGTGTCCTCTCCAAGGCTACCTCTTCTCTTTACGTTGGTGAGATCCCCCCTTTTTCTTCCTTTTGGCGTTCTTTTTGGGGTCTTCTTGCGAGATTTTTTCTGCGATTCTTGATATTTATGGATCGTTCCTTTGCGGATGCTCTTAAAGGTAATGGTGGCTCTGTTTCTAGTTCCTCGGGTCTTTTCCCACGTTCGTATCTTCAGGCTTTACATTTTGGTGGTGATTTTAATTATATCCAAAAATTAGGAGAAAAAGATGGGAAATTGGCTATGTTTATATCTAATGCTGAATCTATAGCTCTAGCTTCATCTTGTAGTCATGTATTAGTTGAGAAATTTGTCTTTGGATTACCTAAATTTGAGGTTGTTAGAAAGGAGTTTGAATCTTTGAATCTAACTGGAATGTAGAAATTTGGCCCTCTTGATGGGGGACACATACTTATCCAGTTATCAAATGACGAAGATTATACTCTTTTATTTTCACATCGAGTTCTTAAATTTGATGGTATTTCTATGAAAATTTTGAAATGGAATATTGAATTTGACCCTAACTCGGAACCTCCTATTATGCTGGCTTGGTTGAAATTCCCTGGCTTAAAACTTCATATTTTTAATCACGAGGTCTTGTTTTCCTTAGCTGTGGCATATGACACACCTTTAAAATTGGATGGTCCCTCTTACTTGCTTACGAGGCCTTCTGAGGCTAGAGTTTTAGTAGAACGGGACGTCACTTTACCTTTCTCTGATGAAATCTGGATTGGTTCCGAACATAAGGGCTACTGGTAGAAAGTTGAGATCGAAAGATACTCACCTTACTGCACATATTAATGCTAATTTTAATCTTTTATATCCACATTTAAAACAAAGCGTTGAACGATCTTGTAATGCTCCACAGTCGAATACTGAACACCTTAGGACTGAAATTTCTAAAAATCCTTCCACTCTCCATTCTGACATGAATACACAGATTTTACCGCCGCCTGCTACATAGGGTACCAGTAACACTTTTGTTAATGCTAATAGTGAGACTAATGTCCCCAAGATTTCTCTACATGATGTTTTTGCCACTGAGGTTAACACTAATGTTTTCATTAGTGACATTGTTATTACCACTACTGATTAGGTTGCTCCTTTGACGGCCACTGATGTTGCTTTGGGTATTACTATTAACATTGCTCCTTTAACAGTAACTGATGTCATTTTGGGTAATGATACAGATGCCATCACTTGTGCCAATATTGTTAATGATGTTACTTCTGTTGCCAAAACTGATGTTATTCTCATAAATGGGAGTAATTTTAAGGATATGTAGGTCAATAGATTAAGTGAGGTTTCTTCTTCTGAAGGTAAAGCAGGTAATGTTTGCTTATTTTCTGTGGATGATAATGAAATGCCTATTGAGGCTATTTTGGAAGCCACAAATAAGCTAGAGGAAGAATGGTTGTTTCAAAAGGCTAGGAAAAAGAAGGGCAAAAGGAAGAATGAACTCTTGTATCTTGATAGTGAAAACATTATTTGTGGTAGAATGTATCATTCTGATGGCGAACAATTTAGCACCCCTCCTAGATCCTTTAGAAGTGGAAGCTTGAGACACCATGTTTAATATTTTGGTTTGGAATATTAGGGGAGTGGCGAGCCCTAGCTCCCTTAATAGACTCAAATGTTTATGCAGGGTTCATAAACTTTTTATTTTTGTTATATTGGAGCCATTAGTTTCTGTGAATCGAGATAAAATTTTTAGTAAATTCTCTAATTACAATCACTATTATAACAAAAATAATAAAATCTGGATCTTCTGGAAGCCTAAAGTCAATTTGATGATTGTTGAGGATGACAATCAGTTTGTGCTTACTAATTTCAAGATGGATAGCTTTCAAGGGTGGGCCACTTTTGTTCACTCTAGCTGCCTTTTACCTGATAAATTGCTTCTTTGGGATAAGCTTGTGCTTATGGGTGAGGGGATTAAGGATGGGTGAGGAGATTAATGAGAACTTGTTTGTTGGAGACGATTTTAATATGATAATGAGACCCTCTGAGAAGAGGGGTGGCAGGGGATGCAACCAATCCCTCATAAATCGGTTTTGTGATAAGATCACGGATGCTGGGTTGCATGATATGGGTTACTCTGGCTCCCCTTACACTTGGCGTCGCGACCTTTTATCTCAAAGATTGGATTGCTTTTTTGCTAATCAAAATTTTTTCAATTATTTCCCCATATATAAAGTCCAACACTTGAACTCTGCTGCTTCTGACCATAGCTCTATCTTACTTACACTTGCATTTCTAAAATACTCTCACATATATAAATTTAAGTTCTTTAATATTTGGGCTTCCCATGACACTTTCTAAAATACTCTCACTGATAATGTGGGAAATCCTTGGTTCATTTTATGACAACTTCATAAAAAGGTTGCTTTGCATTTGAGGGATTGGAACTATAATATTTTTGGGAATGTTCACACTAAAGTTCTTGATGCATAGTCTAAGGTTGATTTGCTAGAAGCTGAAGATTGTTGCACTCCTCAATGGGCTAGCAATGTGGCTCAGGCTCATGCTTCCCTTCTTGAAGCTATTGATTTAGAGGAAGGTCTCCTTAAACAAAAAGCTAATGACACTTATTTTGCTTGCGGGGATATAAACACTTCCTTTTTTCATGCCTCTATTAAACATAGACATAATTTGAATACTATCCCAAAGATTAACTCGTTCGATGGTGATATCCTTACTGATCCTGTGGTATTGGTAACAGCACGGTCCAACATTTCATAAACTTATTCCAGCTTTAGGCTTCGGTTTTTCCTATGGATGGGGATTGTCTTCAATGAGGAAAGAGATTATGTCTCTTCTCTCTATCTGTCTGATGTTCCTACTGAAGATGAAGTCCTTGTTGCGCTTAAGAGTATTAATCCTAATAAGGCACTTGGGCCTGATGGTTTCACATCCACCTTTTATATTAAATGTTAGGATATCATTAAAAAAGAGGCGATGAATGCCATTCAATGCTACTTTTTGGGGGAAAATCCAAGAAAATATTTCACTTCCTCTTTAATTGTGCTTATCCCTAAAGGCAAATTGTGCTTATCCCTGGCAATGATAAAATCAGTTGGGATAACTTCCGCCCCATCTCTCTAACTTCTGTCCTCTCTAAGGTGATTAGTAAAATTATTATTGCTGGGCTTCAACCTCATTTGTCAAAAATTATCTCTCCGCACCAGTCTGCTTTCGTTCAAGGTAGGGAAATATCAGATAATATCCTCCTTGTTCAAGAAATTATCGAGGATCTTGATAAAAAGTCTAGAGGTGGGAATGTGGTGTTTAAGCTTGATACCAGGAAAGCTTTTGATACCATTAACTGGGAATTTATTTTGAGTATTCTTCGGGCCCGCGGTTTCTTTACAAACTTTTGTTGTATCATCAAAAGATGGCTTGAACTAAATCATTACAGTGTTCTGACTAATGGGAAATCCTTTGGTTTTTCCCCTCCTTCAAGGGTATTAAACAAGGTGACCCTCTCTCACCTACGATTTTCATCCTTGCTTTTGATTATCTCTCTCGCCTTATGAATCAAATGCAGCTGTTACACCCTCACACTCAATTTATGCATAAATTTAAGCTGATAGTTAGCCACCTTGCTTATGCTGACGACGCTATCCTCTTTTCCAATGCCAGTAAGACTGCTTTTAAAAGTTTGATGCAAACCTTAAATATATTTTAAAATACTTCTGGATTAACCTTTAACAAGTCCAAATGTCAGCTATATTTTAGCAAGTATTTTAGCACCACCCACACCTCCTAGGCTGCTACCTTCACTGGATGTCAAGTGGCCTACCTTCCTCTCCTGAGCTGCTACCTTCACTGGATGTCAAGTAACCTACCTTCCTCTAAAATATTTGGGAGTCAATCTTTTACGGGGTAGAAAGAGACAAACTCGGATGGATGATATTGTTGATAAAATTAAGGCGAAAATTAATGACTGGAGAAATACTTTCCTTTCTAATGGGGGTAGACTCACTTTGCTTAAGAGTGTCCTTTACACCCTCCCTCTTTATGCTCTTCAAGTTCTGCATCTGAAAAAAAAGTACTCAAATTTCTTTGGAAAGGATTTTTAATAAATTCCTTTGGTCTGGTAGCACTCAACGTAATATTTGGACTACGTGGGATAAAGTTTGCAAACCCAACACTGCTGGTGGTCTGGGTTTTAGGAACCTTAATCACATTACGGAAATCAACATGTGTAAAATTTGGTTCAAATTTTGTTTTGGCACTTCCCTCTTGGGCTCGTTTTCTTCACCACATATATTGTACCCATTCGCACCCTGTTAACGTTGTTTGGAAGGTTGAGGATACTAAAATTTGGAAATCACTGCTAAATGTTAGATCTATTGCTCAAAATTTCATATTTTGGGATGTTGGCATTGGTAACTTATCCTTCTGGTTTGATCAATGGGACATAGTAGATCTCTCTACCTCCTCGCATAATTTGCAGGATAACACGTTACTAGTTTCTGACAGTTGGAAAGATGGGGATTGGGATGTTAATAAGCTTAGAAATTTGATTAGGGATAATTATGATTAGGGGTGAAAACAAACCGAACACGAACGGACAGTGCTCATGTTCGTGTTCGGTTCGTTTGAAATATAGTTTGTTTGAAATATGCTCGTGTTCAAAATTGTTCGTGAAGAGTCTGTTCGTGTTCGATTGGTTTTTGTTTGAATTATTCGAATCGTTCGAATTCATAATGTTCGAAATGTTAGAAATGTTCAAAATTCTCTCTCTCTCTCTCTCTCTCCCTAAATTTTCACTCATACCACTTAATTCTTATGTATTTACAATTTTACATGTCTAACACAAAAATTTTATATTTTAAATAGACTCTTTTCCCATATAGATCATGTATGTAACCTTTTAAAAGAAAAAAAAGCAACAGAACAACAATAATGTTTAAAAACATGAATCCTATTTATTTAAATTCTCATTCAGCAACATAACATTTACAACAAAATATATATTATATAAAGAACTGAAAAACAACAAGAAAATAAATATTGTTTAAACATCTAAGGATTAAAGATGGTTTTACATTTCAATTAGTCTTCATAAATGATCTAAAATTCACTCTAGAAATCCCAACATTCATTCATCTTTAATCCTTCAGTCTGCTCATTTCAGAAGAATGAGTTAAGTATGATTAGCCTCTTTTGTTTGCATAATCATCACCAACATCATAATCACCCTTAAAATCTTCATTATTTCTCCCACCCTTATTAAAATTGATTGATAATCAACGTCCAAAGAAGCACACACCTGTAATATTATCAGTGGAAAATACAAGACAACAAAGAAATTCAATATCAGGAAATTTAAATAAAGGGAATTTGATAGATACGATACATTGCAGAGAAAGAACCCCCCAAAAAACAGCTAAAAAAATTATGGACAATTACATACATACATCCTATCCCCATGTAGTTACATATCTAGCACCTAAACTTCATATTTAAAAAAAAAATACCACCATTTTTAACTTTCTAAAAGTGAAAACAATTGAATGCTGGTCATAAAGATGTCATGTATGCAAAAAATATAATTTAGGTGTTGGATATCCCAAAAAACAGCTAAAAAAATTATGGACAATTACATACATACATCCTATCCCCATGTAGTTACATATCTAGCACCTAAACTTCATATTTAAAAAAAAAATACCACCATTTTTAACTTTCTAAAAGTGAAAAACAACTTTTCATGCATAGGAAAGATGTCATGTATGCAAAAAATATAATTTAGGTGTTGGATATATAAATATATAAGTGAGTTATATATATATGTAAATCGTCCAAAAAAATAATTGAAACATATACCTTGCGTATTGCATCAAGTTCGTACAATAGAACCTGATAAAATTGTCCTTCACTTACGCCATCCCTGCACGCAAGGAAGGGCACAAATAAAATGTTAAGAAGGAACACGAAATCCACACATATACAGAAGCATATTGATCACAAGACCTGTAAAATATTATCCTCTTTGGCTTGTCTCCTGTTGCCCTTTTAAAAGAAATAAGAAGCTCCTTGAAAATGTATTATGTATGTCAATAAGAAATAAATGATAGAGGAGTAAAATGGAAGAGCACAAACAAGTCCAAGCCGTGGATCCTGTTCAATTTTAAACAAATCCTGAATGAGCTCCTGGCGATGGGCCTGAGCACAAACAAGTCCTGCATATTTGGTTATGTCTGGCTAGTTTTGAGATGCCACAACCTGCCATATGATAAAATAAACATTATGGGTGACAACTAAAAGTTAGGGTTTAGGGTTTAGAGTTTAGGGTTTAGGGTTTAGGGTTCAGGGTTCAGGGTTCAGGGTTCAGGGTTCAGGGTTAGGGGTTTAGGGTTGAGGGGTTTAGGGGTTGAGGTTTAAAGGGTTGAGGGTTAGGGGTTGAGGGTTCAGGGCTCAGGGTTAAGGGCTCAGGGTTCAGGGTTCAGGGTTAGGGGTTTAAGGTTGAGGGGTTTAAGAGTTGATGGATTCAGGGGTTGAGGGTTAGGGGTTTAGGGTTAGGGGTTTAGGGTTCACAGTTAAGGGTTCAGGGTTTAGGGTTCAGGGTTTAGGGTTT
>NW_018220141.1:0-347 GCF_001263595.1 Phalaenopsis equestris
TATATGCTACCATATCTAAGCTTGACAAAGTGTATTTCACTTGTTAAAAGTTAAAATAGTGTTATGTTATATGTTCTATGTGACAACATCCTCATCCAAATCATTCTAATAGTAGCAGAAAAGAGCAAATCCCATAAATATTTTGAAACCACTGTCAGGAAGTTTAAGAAATAAAAATTGTGCTATTAAAAGAACCTGTATGGCTCTGAAAGTGTTTTGGTAAGCCTGCTCTGAAAGTGGCGAAGATGGCTCTCATTTCTGATGCTAAATCTTTCATCAGGTTTCCCACATAATGAGCATATCATGAATCTCAGATTTCTAAAAAACAAAATTGCCAAGAACCTCAA
>NW_018220142.1:0-7069 GCF_001263595.1 Phalaenopsis equestris
TTGGGGTTCTACCGTGTCACATCCGGGCAACGTTCGTTGTGACATGCTTCTACATTGTAAAATGAATATTGTCATTTTTTACTTGTAACTTTAACATGTTATTTTTTTCTTAAGTTTCATGATACTCACTATTAGGTGAGATGTATATATTTTTTTGTAATGTTATGATGAGATTTTATTGGTTTTAAAATATCTAACGTGTAGACATTGCAGTTTTGTTGAGAACATTACAACTTCTGCGTGCCAGATTGTTCATTTATTTTAAAAAACCTACAAATCAGTTGTTCTAAAAAACACACAAATCAAACATTTAAACAACTTATCCAAAACATGGGCAAAATGATCATTTATCCAGAATGAGTTGTTTTCCAAACGCACAAACCAAACAGTCAGACAATTTATCTGGATCAGCTGTTGATCAACAGTTTATCAGGATAACAGCTTACTGAATAAGCTGCAGCTTCCCCAAACAGATCCTTAATTGGAAGATAATTTAGATTTTCTAGTGAAGTTCGAACTTGATTTGAATTTTTTGAACGAACATCAAACTCCGTTCAACTAGATTCCAATAAGATTCAGATTAGGTTTATACATCAGTTGAATATTTTTCTTGATTAGAGTCAGCTTGTAAACATGTTTAATAAGATTTAATCTTTGTTTGCATTGAAATTTATAGCTTTTCACTTGAAAGTTCTTGTACTTTATAAGTAATGTTCAATTAATTTTAAGAAAATCATTATAATTGAAAACATTATATTGATATTGAAAAACAAAATTTACATTACTTTTTTCTTACAAAAGATATGGAGAAAGAGAAATCATAGTTTTTCAAGAAAGAGATAATGTTCACACAAGTGTTGGAGGTCTTGACCCGAGTGCTAGATCCAATATTATAGGTCTTGGACACCCGAGTCCTAGTTTCGAGCGTCGATGAATGTGGTTTTCCTATCACTACTCCTAAATTACAATTTTAATCCTATGTTAAAACTTATATAGAGCAATCAGTAAGGTGAAATTCAAAACTGATAAAAAGTACTTTTCTCTTGTGAATATTTAAGTAGGTTGTAGATTTGAAGTTTAAGAATGTAAATAAAGTTGTGACAAAAGGAGCATATGTCTATCTATCCTCTCCTGAGTTATAGCTATGATTAGTTCACTAATTAGTTATTTGCTTTTATCAACGATGTCAGTTGGTGGCACATATTGGCTCCCTATAACTATATGTTTCTCCTGCCACCCAAAAAGCTCTAATCTGAACCTCCCAAAATACTTATCTCTCTAACTTTGCACACCACCTAACTACTACGTTTCATTAACTACTACGTTTCATAGTTAAATGAACAATGTGAACATTTACATGTTGATTCACCACCACTCACGGCCAGGTCAAATAGGTCACAACAAATTTTAACAAATCTTATGGTTAGTAAGATATCTAAATTAAGTCTAGGAGAACATTCACATATAAAATTAATATTTATTCTTAAACTTCAACACCCCACACTTACTACCAAATCACCACAGAAGAAAAGCATAGAATTTCTACTCACAATGCATGAAAATTCAATAAAAAACTTCATGAAACAAATCAATTAAACTAAATATGTGTTGTGAAGGATCACAAGGCAATTAAACATTCTCTACTTAGTAAAACAAGTTCACTAAATATGTGTTTACTGGATTACAGTGCAATCAAAACAAACAAAACTTAGTTTTAATCTCTCTCGGATCCTTCCACTGAAGTTCTCTAACGCTCCTTGCAATTGTTGATACAATCCCTTACAAATGCTCTCAAATTCCCTTACAAACCTCTCTAAATTAGTGGAATCCTACTCCTAATATGAATTTCTTTATATCCTTGGGAAGTTCCAGACCATGGAACTTCGTCCTCAAGTCCTTAAATGACAGAAAATTGCTCTTTCCATCGTCCCAAACCGCTAAATAACTCATAGAAAACTGCTCTGGACAGTTCTGGCGCCTAGGCGCAGCCTTCTCTTTTTTCTTGTGTGATTCTGGCGCCTAGGCGCCAGCTGCTGCACTCAATATTGCTCCAATTCACTTTAATTGTTCTTCCCATTATTCCTGCAATAAAAACATAAAAATACTTACTTTTGAAATGCAATTTCATTCATAAGAAAATGTAAAAAAATAAAGAAAATTAAGCATGCTAAAAAACATATCATGAACCTCTTAAGAAAATTATTATTTTCAAATTGTTTATCTAAGTTCTCTACCAAGCTCAACTCTAATATGTAACTATAACAATATGATGTATTTCCATAGAAGTAACTAGGTTAGAATACTTTATAAATTATAAAGAAAAGACAAGTGAATTAACTATATTCATTACAACGAGGAAAAATAAGAGTTCGTCTTCTAGGTTGAACCTTTTTTTAACCTAGTTTTAAATCTCTATTTTGAAGCAAATGTTCAAATACTAGGTTCACACCTAGTTCAAAAGAGGTTCAAATAGTTTGAATCTCTATTTAAAAGGTAATAGCCAAATTCAATGTTCATATTAGAAGTTCAACCTAGATTTAAATAATGTTTGGCTCACATTTTATAGGTTTGAACCATTATTTTGAAGCTAATAGTCAAACTCTATGTTCAAAAAAGAAGTTTAAACTAGATTTTAATAAGGTTCTAAACACACCTTATAAGTTAAAATCTTGTTTGAATACTCTATTTTAAAGATTGTTAAATCCAAGATTTGAAAAAAGAAGTTTGAATTGAATTTAAAAAAAAGTTCACACACAAAATATGGACTGCAAGCCCTATTCGAACCACAAATGTTAGGCTTGATTAATATTAAAATTATGTTCAAACAATCTTTAAACACTATGTTATGCATTCAAATTTTACTAGTACCAAAGTTGAACTTCAGTTTTCAATTTTTTATTAATTGTATAACCCTTTTAGACTCATTAAAAGCTTATTTTTTAGCCCATTTTAATTCCATTTTTTAAAAGTAAACTTCTAAAAACTTTTGAATTTTTTCTTAGAATATAGCTTTCAAATTTGTCTCCTTCCTGCCAAAACACAGGAGGACAGACCACATTGAAAAGGGTGGTGGTGAACACATTCTAGTCTAAATCAAAGTAAATATTTGTACTTAACTTTCTTATAAGCAATGAAAGTGAGCACTTGCAAGATCTTTTTAAGATTTTGCATACAAATTGCTATGATGGAAAGTGGCAATCTAATCAATTTAGTTATATGATTGCTAAAGAAGATGCTTGAGATGGATAATTTGAGCTGTATTAACAATTGAAAACCATATAAATTTGAGACATTATCCTTCATATACTATAAAACAAAATTTCCACCCAAAAATGATTTTCTATGGATACATTTGAGTTATTAATGCTTTATACTTGATAAACTTTTTGTATAAGAGAAAAGAAGGCCAATAGACATTATGAAGCTTTAGGATTAATCTCATTCAGACAATAAAAAAATGTGTTGCTATAAAAATATTAACTGATCAATAATAATTTATATACTTAAATATTTGAGTTGAAAATGATTTATTAAATTTCAAATTATGAATTTAAAGATAACGACAAAATATATTCATTTTCGAACTCCATTCTAATTTATAAATATATTAAAGAATGATTTTCTCCCTAATTGAGGCTATAAAAATAACCCACTGAGGCCATCAAATCACACTCCTTAAGTGAAATTTGTGTTATATGGAAGCCAAGTCAGACTTCAACTTTGGTTATTATAAACCTTGTAGTGCAATTCATATTCAAAACAGCTTTGTATTATTTAGAACACTATCCTCTTTTAATTTCAAATACGACATTGCATTAAAAAAAACTATTACGTGCGTGCAAATACATATACATCTGCGATCCAAATCAGTATAAAAGAAGAGAGAAAGAAGCAACCTCCGATGTAACCCGCATGAAATATATGTTCCTACAATACAGGGTTGCAATTGGCCCCAACATTATAAAAGTAACATGTTATAAGTTAGGTCGGGAATTTAGCTTATAAAGATTATCAGATATGATTTAGTGTGCATCTTATTCATAATAATAACACAATAAACTTGACTATGGTGCTTCATATTTTAGTTCTTACTTATGAGATTATGTGTTTAATTTTTATTTATCGCATTGTTATTTATTTTTGAAGGAATGTTAGTCGTATTTTCGCAGTTGCTCAAAAAATCTATCTGAAACTATGAAACTGTTTACTTATTAGGCTCTCAATATTAAGGAGTATGGGCTCAAGCAGTGCAGTAGGTAGCAACAAAGAGACATCCAACACAGATTTTAGTGGATTCAATTATATTTGGCTTGAATAAATTAGGGATAAGGTGAATGGAGTTTACTTAATAAATAATATTGCATTGAGTATTTGGTTCCAATATAAATAACACAAAATTGGGTTTGTTTAGGAAATATTAATAAATATATTCATTTTATTAAAATTTTCTAAATAAAAAAAAGTAAGAAAATAGGAATAATATATAGTTTATGAGTTCGTCTCGATAATCACATCAATATTTTTTCCTCACAATTGATATGCCATCGACAAATTTATCATTTGACAAGAATACTCAGGCTCGACACGAATTTTGAGGCACATTTCTTAGCAAAAAAATGTTCAAACTTTGATTAAAAATCATTTGAAACTCTGATTTCATCAAACTTATAGTCAGATTGACCAACTTGATGAGATGGACACAATGATATCAAAGTGGGTCCAATCTAATTTAAATCAAGCCTATATCGAGGCGTCAAACTATTTTTAGAAGCTTTCAATGCATAATTGAAAGACCAAATAGATTCCAAATATTACAAACTTATAGTTGAATTGAGCGTCTCAACAAACGAATCTAACAAGCTCAAGATCGCACAATTTTTACATTATTAAGGCGCTTAAATATTCATCGCATGTTGTCCAATTGAGAGAATTTCTTTGGGTCGTCTGATGGAGTGATTCATATTCATTTCTAATTTGCAGAGAGACTTCTCACTATGGTAATTTAGCATATTTGTTTTTTATCAGATCAAACACAAATCAGGCGCAAATCCAAAGATATTTAAAGGTTAGCATCATATTTGCGTCTGATTTTTTCCGATGTTTAATTGGGGGTCGGTAATTTTATTTCTGTCTAATATATGTCTAAATATTCCAACAGAATTTTTTTTGCGTTAGTTGTTGTATCATATTAGTGTCAGATTTGTTTATACGTAATGTGCATCGAAATTTGTGTATAAAAATATCCGACGACAAATCTTAGCGTCGGAAAATATTATAGAACAACGAAAAATTATTGTAGATGTTGTGTCGGATTTTGAGTCCGAAAACATACACAAATCTGACGCAAACCTGTAACATAGAAAAAAAATAGAAGATCAATTATATTTACACGATCTGCAAATAAACACATTTCACATGACAAACCACATTAAGCGTAGTCATATCACATATCAAATCTCTAAACAATATCATTAACAAATAGAAGATATTATCACAAATTGTCCCAAATAAGAATAGTAAAATTTATCTAAAAAATTCCACAACAAATGTCAACAGAATGGTTGCAAACAAAAGAAAACATTAAAAAAACTAAGTATCATCTCCATCCTTCTCCTCCTCCTCCTCCACGAATGTCATCGACTGCTTACTTTGACTATCTGCTAAGGTCTCTGCCATGCACGCTATAGAGTCCTCCACTCTATATTGGCCTTGTAGCTTCTGTTTGGGCAACTGGCGGATCTCTTCATTCATTGCAGCCACCTGCTTGACAAGAGCCTCCTAGTCTAGTTGTGAGGAGCTCAAGGATCTAAGTATGGGACCACGGGAGAGCTCGACCTTGAAGGCTATGCCCTTCGCTCTAAGGCCATAAACCCTCCCCTTCTTCCTCCTTTCCATTTAGGTCAAAAGCTCGTACTCAAACTGCACATTGGTTGACTGATGACCACTGCTGCTGGTGGCAGTCTAAGCTTTAGTGGCCAAGTGCCTCTTCAAGAGCTGCTCGACCTCCTCCTGCGTAATGAAAACTAACATTTAATTGTCATTTTAAACAATTAGATTAAAAAAAAACTTTTAATTTAAGGTTTTTAAATTACAAGATTCCATCGGGAATACTCCGAGACCCACCGCGCAGTCCTAGAGCGCCGATGAGTTCAAACACGCAGCTCCGCAATGGATGGTGCACGACTCAATTCCTTGGCCTGTGTAGCGTACAAAAATGATTAGCGTTAAAAAAATAACTAAAAAAATTGAATTATTATTCAAATATCTGAAAAAAAAAATTTCCAGCCTCATGTAATGTTTTATATGGGGGACTAATCCAACACCACTCCCCTGGCCCCCTCTGTCTCCGATTCGCCGGTTTGTTTGCCTCCTCCTCTCATAATTATGAGAGGTCCAAGCTACGGTCAACTAACCCTAGAGCTCCTCACCAATCCAGGCAGGTCGTTGGCCCCTCTGGCGGGCTATCGTGAATGTCAGTAAGGCGATGCTTGACCCAAATCTCGAAGATTCAACGAATCTGGTGGTGGTGCTCTGGGAGCCAGGTGAAGGACATCTGCAACGTAAAAAATAATCTATGTGCTAGTATAAAAAAAATAAATCTGATTCAAATTACATGATCATACCTCAAACTCCCTGAACCACATGTCTCGAGTGGCTACAAGTATCTACTTCCAGAACAGATAGGGCTCATCGTACCTGCTTTTGATAATCTCTGTGATGCAAGTGACAGACAACTTGTGAGGAATGAATCTAATTAAGAAACAAATTAATTACCAAAAATATATATAGCATGAAGAATAAACATAATACACTATTAAAAATAACTTTCGATAGTCCCTCTGACAGTAAGTGTACCCTTATGGATCCACTGTTTATTCCCTATTTTCTTAACTAACATTCTTTTGAAACTACTTATTGGCTTAACAATGTCTTCAGTAATGTCATGATTTGAATATTGAGTTTGACTTAATAGACGGGAAATTTATAAATCTGATTTATAGAATGATATTAATTTAGCCTAATAATTTAGAAGAGGAATAAGAGTCCAAAAGTGTATATATATATATAT
>NW_018220142.1:7079-11691 GCF_001263595.1 Phalaenopsis equestris
TATATATATATATATATATATATATATTGTTATACCTAAAATGTAACACTAATCTCTCAGGTGGATGTTAACAAACTACATATACGTTGAAGAATCACCCTAGAAAAATAAAAGAATTCATCACCATATGGCATATGAGGATAGATAGAGCAGTTATAGTCCAAACATGGTTGTACAACACTAATCTATACCAAAATAATGAAGTTTTTGAAGCATAATAACTTTTTGTTGACAAGGAAAGCGCTACCTTTAGTTGCTTAACCAATTTATATATCACTTCTTCTATAGTTTCATAGAAGACGAGTAGAGGACGGGGACTATAAAAAGCAATGAATGTAAACCTAATTATTTGATCTTGTTCACTAAAAGCATCAATTTATTCAACTTTGGGTTGTTCGTGGCAGCTAAATTCTCATAAAGTTTTCTATGCAGACTTATTCTATATATATATATATATATATATATATATTTTTTTTGGCTGTCATTTTAGTCAGAGCACGTCCACTCATCCTATAGTGGAAGAAGTTGTTTGTAATCCCTGAAAGATGTAAAACCTGTCATAGGCTGTATAACCAAAGATACTCGACGACGTTAACCCATGTTATTAAAAATTCAAAAGAAGAACTCATTGGGAATGTAAGATCTGTCCTAGGTTGTATAAAAAAAAAATGTTCAACGACATTAATCCTTCATGGACAAAGCCTATGAAATCCACCAAATATGGATGACCTATTTGAGATTGTTAGTTGAAGGTTTTGTTTGACAATCATAATCTGTTATGGAAGTGGTAGAAGGAATCTGCCGAGAATTTTTAACCTTTGAAAGGTTTTTAGTCAAAACTTTTGCTTGACAACTGTAGACAATAATGGAAGAGGTCTGATTTAGTCTCTCTATGATTGTGCAAGCCCAAAATGAGATGTCAGAGATGCTCTGTATTTCTCAAGACTGGGGTGTAGGTTACATTGGACCATACCTTTTTTTAGAAATATGACTTCATCCATGCTCAAGAATAATGTATGACAACTTATTGGTTGCTGCTTTTTGAATTTGTTGTCCCCTAACGGGGGTGTTTTCCATACATATAAAGCAGCTCATGTATCGATCCTTGAAGAGATCAGCTTCCTGAACTAGATGAGAAACAACTCCAGTGTGATGGGGTGCTAAGGAAGCATTTTTTGTGGAGTTTCTCCCCTCCCTCCACCCTTCTGGAAGCAGTTCTCGAAGACTTGATGTATGAATAAAATGTCGGATGACTACCTCGACAAAGTAATGCCCATGACATTATTGTGAATGAACTTTCAAGGCTACATTGAAGGTTTCCTATTAGCCAAAAAGAAGTTATTATAGATTTTGTGTCTGAATAGGATGTTAACGTGAAAATCATTTGAGACTACAGTGATGCTTTGCCCTTCATATCAAAAAAAAAAAAAAAAAAAAAAAAAATTGACGTGAAAATCATTCGAGACTACAGTGATGCTTGCCCTTCATATCAAAAAAAAAAAAAAAAAAGACTTCAAAAATAATCTTCAATGGGTGCAAAGGAGGTTCCTTTGCCAGTTGGATGTTTCATATCATTGGAAAATGATTTAGAGGCTCGATGTCTTAGAATTGAAGACTGTGTCAAATGGGACTTCATTTCTCAAAGAAGATTCCAAATCACTTCGTGCTGCAAGGTTCACCCTGGTAGAGTAATGATTTATCGTCTCAGCGTTGCACAAAAACCTATCACATACTCAGTTAATTAAAGAGCAGTAATATGTAAAAGACACCTCAATTTAATATAAGTAACTCTCAAAAGCAGAAAAAACTAAAGCCTTGTTGAAATAATTCACTATTAATTGTGAGTTCACGTTCACTCTTCTCCTGAATTAAAGAAGATGGAGTTATAAGGTTTATCATTGTAAATTTACAATAGTAGTTCATTGATAATAAATGTAATTAAGTCGTAATTAATGTAGGTTTAGGTGATGGCAGACTGCAAGGGCTATAGTCAATTCTTTCGGAGGCAATTGTCTGCCGTGAATGTTGTAGATGGTAGTTGTAGCGCGAACTTGTTGTATAAGCTGTATTTGAAAGACATGATTTTATTTTGCCTTGTGGGCCATAGATGTTTTCTTTAGGAGCATCAGTTAGCCATAGAGGCTATAGTAGGAAGCTATAGGAGCTGTAAGTCACGTAAGCCATAGGTAATAATGCCGGTCGCATTGGTGATTTGCGATAATATGAGTAAGTCATAGAGTCTAGAGTTGGGAGCTATATGAGTTGTGGGGCATGTATGTCATAGTTGTTCATGTAGGTCATTGTGATGAGCTATGATGACGTCCGTAGACCTCAGAGGCAAGAGTTAGGAGTTGTACGAGTTGTGGACTATGTAGGTCATATTTAGGATGTTTTGGTGAGTTGTGAAGATGTCTATAGGTTGCAGAGGTTGGATTCGGGAGTTACAAAAGCTGTGGACCGCATTAAACCAAAATTGGTCATGTAAGTCATAGTGGTGGGTTGCAAGGAGAGGCTTTGGGAGTTTGGAGAATGTCAATGTCTTTAGGGTGCATTGTTAAATTGTCTTCAAAGGGCGTCATTGTACATTTTGCGGGGTGTGGTGTTACAACGTCACCAGGGTGCATTGTTGCATCAACTTCGGGGCCCTTCGTTGCACGGTGTGCAGAATGATGTATTACTTTGTTAGGTGTTTCACTGTTCCACAATATGCGCTAAGATTTTGCAATGCACAATGTCATGACTCCACAAGAGACTTCAGTGCAAGGAGCATATGACAAATGATGATGGTCTACCAAGAGGACAGAAGCGATGAACAATAGGGGGTGGTTGATGTTAGTTGTCACCCACAGGAGCAAATGAAATTCACCAGATCTTTGGTGCATAAATAATATTGAGCATCAACTCCTTCTCCAAGCTCGAGTTTTCTTCTGGCTCCATGTCTAGGTCCTCACTCAAGAATGGGCTAGGGCTCAATTTGTAGAGTTTGAGAGAAGCCTCTTTGCAAATAAGGAATGAATCTGAACCACACCATAAGACGACTCAAAGAGGTTCTTTTAATTCAACGACGCTCATTTAACATTTGAAGTTTGAACATTTCATCTTAAAAACTTATCTCAAGATTTGTGTCATGCCTCAAGATTCATATCGAAAGATGAAAATTTATAGATGGCATATCAGTTCTATAGGCTTTTACAAAAAAAAGATCCACTATTTATTCTCTTTTTTAACTAACATTCCTTTCAAACAACTTATTGACTCAACAGAGTCATTAGTAATGTCGAGATATTGAATATTGAGTTTGACTTAATAGAAGAGAAACTTATAAACATGATTCATCGAATGATACTAATTTAGCCTAATATATTAGGAGAGGGATAATAGTCCAAAGTACACACACACACACACACATATATATATATATATATATTATATATATATATATATATATATCACGGAAGATGTTGTTATACCTAAAATGTGACACTAATCTCTCAGGTGGATGCCAACAAACTACAAATACGTTTAAGAATCACCCTAGAAAAATAAAAGAATTCATTTCCATATGGTAAATGAGGATAGATACAGCACTAATACTCCAAAAATGGTTAATCAACCTTAATCCATACCAAAATGATGTTCTTTTTGAACCATTATAACTTCTTGTTGACAAGGATAGCACTGCCTTTAGTAGCTTAAACCATTTTATATATCACTTCTGTTAATAGTTTCATAGTGGACGAGTAAAGGAGACTATAAAAGCCACTGTAAAACCTAATTTGTTCATCTTATCCACTACAAGCATCAATTCCTTCAACTTTGGGTTCTCATAAAGTTTGACGAATGTAAAACCTAATTTATTGAAATGTGTATTTTATTATCATTTTTAGTGCTCTTAAGAGGTGGATCGAGCAGATACAAAATTGATAATAAGTGCTTTCCAGCTCAGTGTCAGCATGGGTCAAAAATTAAAAATTTAGATATTTCAGGGAAAGAAAACATGCAGCTGTCTTTGATACGCCACCAACAATTTCCATCAACCAGCACGAATCTCAATGCAATTTTTTGAACAAGAAACATTCAAACTTAGATTAAGAGTCATCCAGAGCTCCGATTTCAGCAAAATTATAGTCAAACTGATCGGCTCAATGAGACAGACCTTATGATATAAAAGTTAGTCCAATCCTGGTCAAATCAGACTCAGATCAAGTCATCAAACCACTACTATAGGATTTCCGGAGGCATTTTAAAAGGTCAAACGGATGTCAAATTTAGCGAATTTATAGTCGAATCGAGTGTCTCAAAAAGACGAATCCAACAAGCCCAAGATGCTCAATTCCGACATTGTTAAGACACTCAAATGTCCATCAAATGTCATCTGATCAAGGGAAGCTCTCCGGGCCGTCCGATCAAAATGGTTCATATTTCTGCATTAATTACACTCAAAACACTATAAATAGAGCCTCACCCTTCACGTGAAGAAAGAGAGACTTAAGAGAGAACTTGAGGTTTTGAGAAGGAGCTTAGGTCCAAGATCATCCTTGCCATCGTCGATCGTCGTCGACCACCACTGACCGTCGACCACGACCGCCGACCTCTGTCGACCACCGCCCGC
>NW_018220142.1:11711-13057 GCF_001263595.1 Phalaenopsis equestris
CCGCGGCCCCCCGCCAACCACCGCTTACTAGACGTCATCAGTCGACGTTGTAACGTGGAAAACTAGTAACCCTTTCCTGCCTGTGGGACAAGGGGCGTCTGTAATCATCAACTTATAGTGGATTTTTACAACTGGGTCAGACCCCGTGGGTTTTCCCTTTTGCGCCACGTAAAAACTTCTGGTGTGATCACAACTCAATTCATTTTTATCTGAGTGTGTGCTGAATCCTTGTGGAACGCTACGACGATAATCGATTACTCTACCGCCACAAATTTTTAAGCACACATCAGTTTGGTGCCGTATGTGGGAAAGTTTCAATCCCACAAATAAAGTACTTACACGGTCTACTACATGACAACCCGACACAATGTTCGTGATAATTGAGCATCCCGCTCAAACACCCATCATTCCAGGGAGTAATCACAAAGCCAAGGGCATCATACTTCTTCGTCTTCCTGTCCTGGAAGACGTTATCCTGCCAATGAAGGTTTTTCAGGTCCTTTAATAGAAGATCGAATGCTTAGAATGGAGGAGTCTCAACTAGAGATTCTACAGCTCCTACACGGGGCTCAACAACCACTGCTTACACCATTGGATGAAATTCGTTTACCATTAACTCCGCGACGTACGAGAAACATACCGCTCGGAGGAACTCAGGCCTGCCCGCCTCTTCAAGAAGGAACACATCCCCTGTCAGGTCGTGATGCTGAACTCCTAGATACAGCAAGTTCCACTCATCCATCTCGTGCAGCTCACCCGACATCGCCACATCTTCCCGCCATTTCAAATAATGTCATTCTCAATGAACTAAGACACCTCGTCTGGGAAGAGTTCCCCTTAGATAAAAAGGATTGCTTCTACGCTCACCGTAACATCCATGAATCTTCTCCCTTAGCGAATGCGGTCCTCCAACACCCCATCCCAACGGGCTTTAAGCTTCTTAGCATCGATACATATGGAGGGACAACCGACCCTTACGAGCATATTGATCATTATCGAACTATCATGCACATTCAGCGCGCTTCTGACGCGCTTTTGTGTCAAGTGTTTCCAGCTACTCTTAAAGAACAAGCTCGAACTTGGTTCTACTCTCTACCGGGGGGCACTATAAACACCTTTAACGAGCTTGCCAAACTTTTTGTGAAGCAGTTCATCGCAAATCAAAGGATCATCAATGATTCATCCCATCTCTCAGGAATTCGTCAAAATGAAGGAGAGTCACTCAAAGACTACTTTCGCAGGTTTTCTACTGAAGCCCGTCAAATTCCAGGAGTAGATCCAGAGTTACTTAGGGGGGTTTTCCTTGGGGGGCTTCGCCCAGGACCCTTCTACTCATCACTGATGCG
>NW_018220142.1:13255-16285 GCF_001263595.1 Phalaenopsis equestris
AGATAATAATCAATCTTCGCAACGGAGAAAGTCTGAACAACAGAGGAATCGCGACATCCTTCCTCAACCTGCAGACCAACAAACTGAATATCGACCCATGAAAGAGTATACACCACTCAACACATCACATGCTAACATCTTAATGACTATCAAAGATGAGCAAGCCGTTAAGTGGCCTCATGCCCTAAAACCTAACTCAGGGAACCAAGAACAATACTGTCATTTTCATCGAAGTCGTGGCCACTCCACTAAAGCATGTAAACAACTCAAGGAAGATATTGAAAGGTTAATTAAATAGGGATATCTCGGTAAATTTGTACAAAACAAAACAGCTGGTATTGATAACGCTCCTACTGGGGGGCAACATACATCAAGGCAGCAACATGGGGGTCACCCAGTCGTAGGAGAAATTCAAACAATCGCTGGAGGCCCATCGATGATTGATCAAGTCCTTGTCACTATACCTAACGAACCGATGCAGAAGAAATTACGTCTTGAGCCTATAACTTTTGATGATTCCGATTTAGAAGGAGTTCGAGTCCCCCACCAAGATCCTCTAGTCATTAGCGCGGGAATTGGCGAGCCCTGCTATAACGTAAAGAGGATATTGATCGATAATGGGAGCTCTGTTGATGTATTGTTCTATTCAACTTTCCTCAGTTTGGGATTAATAAGGGAAATACTTCAACCTGCATCCGGACCATTATATGGTTTTGATAATCGACCAGTGAAGGTCAAGAGAATAATAAATCTTCCAGTTGTCTTGGGAGATTTTCCTCGACAGATAACCCACTCAGTTCAGTTCATCGTTGTCAAATCAGAATCGACGTATAATGCTATATTCGGGAGACCACTACAATCAATTTTTGGCATCGCGACTTCTGTAACAAACTTGAAGATCAAGTTTCCAACCCCAGCAGGGATCCGCGTCGTGCGAGGTGATCAACAAATAACACAATCATGCTATCTTAGACAAGCTCAGCCACATCCGTCAATTACACTTATCATTGAAAACTTTGATCTTCAAGATGAAGATGTATCTCAACGGGCTTCTAACGTAGAAGACTTGGATCAAATCCCACTCTCTGACAAACATACCTCGAGAATAGTGCAGCTTGGTTCCCTACTCTCCGATGAGAAAAGGTCAGAGTATGTAGATCTTCTCCGAAGGAACCAAGACATTTTTGCATGGACTCTAGCCGACATGTCTGGAGTTGATCCAGAAATAATCATGCATTCTTTAAAGATAGACCCGACCTTTAAACCAGTTTCCAGAAGAAGCGCAGTTTTGCCCCAGACCGCTTACAAGCTATTGAACAAGAATTCAACAAGCTTCTCGAAGCAAAGTTCATACGAGAAGTACACCATCCTGCAGGACATCAGATGCTAAGCTTTATGGATGCATACTCAGGATACAATCAAATAAAAATGAACCCAATTGACGAGGAGACCACCTCTTTTCAAATAAATAAGGGCTTATACTGTTATCAGGTTATGTCATTCAGGTTAAAAAATGCTGGTGCAACTTATCAACGACTCATGAATAAGGTCTTCAAAAACCTTCTCGGGTGTACAATGGAGGTTTATGCTGATGACATGTTAGTAAAAAGTTTAGAAGCATCCCAACACATTTCTCATCTTGAGACATTCCAACTCCTTCGTCAGTATGACTTACGACTTAACCGGACTAAATGTGCTTTCAGGGTCACATCAGGGAAGTTTCTGGGATTTATGGTTACCCATCGTGGGATTGAAGCAAACCCAGAAAAAATCAAGGCGTTGAAAGAGATGGTGCCTCCAAGGAATATCAAGGAGGTGCAACGATTGAATGGTCGTATAGCCGCCCTATCCCGGTTCTTAGCTCATTCTGGAGATGTTCTTCAAAATATCTTCAAAATACTAAGAGGAGCACAGAACACTAGTTTTCAATGGACAGATGACTGTTAGATCGCTTTCGAACAACTTAAGGCATATCTGGCTTCACCGCCCCTTCTCTCAAAACCCATCTAAGGGGAAATGTTATTTATATATTTGGCTATTTCACCTCATGCAATAAGCTCTGTCCTAGTCAGAATAGAAAATACAATGGAGAAACCAGTATATTACGTCAGTAAAGTTCTCTTTGATACAGAAATTCGCTATCCAATGGCGGACAAGACTGCACTAGCCCTGGTATTCTCAGCAAGGAGACTCTGTCCTTACTTTCAGGCTCACACTATTGGCGTTTACACGCAACTCCCTTTGAAGGCAATCCTACAAAAACCAGAAGCATCAGGAAGATTAGTTAAATGGTCAGTAGAATTGGGAGAATTTGACATCCACTATTTACCGCGACCAAACATCAAATCACAGGTGTTGACCAACTTTGTGGTAGAATGTACAGTGCCTACCGCTGATGAACCACCCGCTTCTCTTCCACAGCGACCTTAGTGGACACTATATGTAGACGGAGCATCTGGAAACTCAGGAGCTGGTGCAGGAATAATATTCATCTCCCCAAAGAAAGACATTTTGGAGTACGAACTTTGTTTGAAATTTCCAGCCACCAATAATGTTGCTGAATATGAAGCACTTGTCGTCGGATTAAAGCTTGTCATCAACTGTATACTTCGGGAACATAACACCTGAGCTGATGCCCTCTCCAAGCTTGTAACTTCAACAACTGGAGATCTCTATAAAAGAAGGTATATCGAAGAGATACATTTTCCTATCATCTATGGCCCATATAAGATACTGTCTATACAGTCTGGTAAGAACACTTCTTGCCCAAATTGAAACATGTCAGCTCGTTCATATACTTCGGGAACATAACACCCGAGCTGATGCCCTCTCCAAGCTTGTAACTTCAACAACTGGAGATCTCTATAAAAGAAGGTATATCGAAGAGATACATTTTCCTAGCATCCATGACCCATATAAGATGCTGTCTATACAGTCTGGTAAGAACACTTCTCGCCCAAATTGAAACATGTCAGCTCGTTCCTATACTTCGGGAGCATAACACCCGAGCTGATGCCCTCTCCAAGCTTG
>NW_018220142.1:17369-32263 GCF_001263595.1 Phalaenopsis equestris
ACCGCCAAAGAGTTGCTCGCTACTTCAACCGAAGAGTCAAACCTCGACCTATCTCCGTCGGTGACCTGGTCTTGCGTAGCATTGAAGCCGCCGGTCATGGTCCCCAACGCAATAAACTATCACCTCTCTGGGAAGACCCATATATCGTGGCTACCATGATCAAGCCTGAAACCTTCAAACTCAAGGATTGATATGGGAAAATTCTGCCCCGGACTTGGAATGCAGAAAATCTTCGCAAGTATTATCAGTAATACCCCAGTCATGTAATCCACATATGTTATTACATCACAACTCATGCATAATCAATGTATCTTAAGTATTATTCACTTACTTTCCTATACATAAAAATATCTTTTTAAAGTATAAGGGCTCATCAACGAGCCATCTCATGCTTTCTACCCAAGAAATACACAACTTCGGTTGTATCTTAGTTAGAGCACGATCAATCCTAGGGGGATTTGATCTAACCTCTTCCATATGGGTTAACATCGTCGAGTTTTAACTCCGATAAGCAACCCTGGATAGGTTAACAATCCTTAGTGGACTACACATGATCCCTTCCACACAGATTTATAAGCGAGCACTGATCCATAAACAACCTCGGATGGGTTAATAAGTCCTCAGTAGACTTTCGTTGGCTCCTCTCATACAAATTAACATCATCAAGTAATATTATGATGCATAGCCCCAGCCTAATCAAAGGTCACCGACGATTTATCTCCAAGGTAACATTCTTACGTGACATTGGACATCCAAAGTGTTGCACCACCACGATGCTCCATACAACGTGTTGTCGTGACGCATCGCCACAACGTGTCATCAAGCTGTAACGTGTCATCAAGCCGCAACGCGTCATCAAGTCACAACGCATCGCCGCGACGTACCACCATAACGCGTTGCGTCACTGCAATTCTTCCCCGCAACGCATCGTGTCGCCGCAACGACCTGCCGAAATTCTTTTCCGCAACGAGAAAGAAGATCCTGTTGCTTGCCGGCTACGCAGGACGGGGACGACTTTCCTCTTCACCGCAACGAGAAAGAAGATCCCGTTGCTTGCCTGCTACACAGGACGGGGACGACATTCCTCTTCGCCGCAATAAGAAAGAAGATCCCGTTGCTTGCCTGCTACGCAGGACAGAGACAATTTTCATCTGCGCCGCAACGCTGTACCGCAACTCGTCATCGCAACGCTTCGCCGCAACCCTTTACCGCAACTCTTCGCTGCAATTCTGTACCGCAACTCTTCACCGTAATTCTTCGCCGTAACTTCTCGCTGCTGCGCATGATGATTTTCTTATTCTGGGAAGTCTTGGATCAGCTGAGAACTCCACCTCTACCCTCTCATTCCAGCCTCTATTTATAGGGTGAAAAAGAGTTTGAATTGTTAAATGCTAATTATTAAAATAATAAAAAATGATCATTCAACTCCCTTCCCGCTTCCACTTCTACTGTTCGGTTCTCTTTTCGCCGATCTTGCTTCCGCCTCGTCTATTTCCGTCATTTGACATTCCATTCTGTTAAAGCAATCACACTTATGCGGATAATTAAAAGGATTAGCAAAGCAGAATATCAGAAGGCCGTCAAAAGCATGGCTTTTTACCGTTCCGGCTTCTGCTTCGGCTTCTGATCGCTTGGCATTCCAATATTAATTTGTGCTAAAGAAATATCACTTATGCGGGTAATTAAAAGGATAATCAAAGCAAATCCAAAGATTATAGAAGGCAGATTAATAAAAAGCCGTCAAAAGCAGTGAGTAAAAAATGATATAAGACTTTTAAAGAAGAAACTAGACCTCAACTAAAAGTGAGGTCAACAATAACTAGTTTAAAAAATTGTATTTACTTTTATCTTTAAATTATACTTAGCATACTTTAGTTTTTAACCCTTTACAAAAATTTTGATATTATTCTCCTACATATTTTGTTTGAAGTTTACATAAAAATTCTTCTAAGTTGAAATAAAAATTATATTCTTCCCTGTGGGTTCGATACTATGATTTTTAAAGAAAACTCTATATTACTTGAAACGATATATATACTTGCGTAGTGCCCCTAGTGTATAAAGCACTAATCAAAATTCTAAATTCTATAATGTACTTATTTTACACATTAGCCGCTAAATATAAATTGGGTAAAGTTTTTTTTCATCTTTTAGAACTTATTTAACTATGTAATTGCAGGTCGGGTCAGTCCATAGACAAGTCCTTCGGGTTTTGGGTTGATTTGGGTGACATGGGGGATGTCTAGCTCTCGGTGGTCATTTCGGTTTCCCTGATAGTCACTTTAGTTCTTCACCTGGTCAAAACCCTAAAACCACTCAAACAAAGATTGGGGGCTTGAGTTTGCACTAGTGAGGGCCAAGAAAGCACAACCCTCACAAAAGTGAGGTCAAACCTAACAATAATAAACACATTATAAAGTGTATTCAACTAAATAAATTGACTCTAATTTCAATGATAGATGTAATGGTGAATTTGTAACAACAACTGATCAAAACATTAGAAGTAGTGAACATTTGACATAGCTCGAACAATGATGATAACTTGAAAATTGATTAATTCAAATTTTGGCTTAGACAGAGATTGGATCAAAATAAATGAGCCAAGCTACGAGCTAAGGTTTTGGATCAAATGTTTTTTGTGTTGACCACAGTTCAGCTCAAAATCGTAACGTTAACAATCTACTATTATTATGGCTGTCAAGAATTGATAATTAACAAACACTAATTCAAATTTTGGCTGTAATCTTGTCTGACACTATAGCTACACCAAACCTTTCATAAGTATACTTCTTTCACATTTTCTCTCCAAGTGTAAAGCCACTGATCCATCTAAGTATTCTCGTCTCAATAACTCCTACTAGATTACTTGAACACCTCTATTCTGAGCAGAAAATATTTCACATGATGTAAGAGTGTTCACTTCGTCATCTAATGAGAAATCTAATTTCTATTGCCAAAATAGAAATTAATTTTGAAGGTTATGTTTTTAACATTGTAGAGTATAATGTTTGAAGTAAATTTTCATTTTAGTAATGAAAATTAGATTTCTCAATGGATGATGAGATGAACGTTCTTACAACATATGAAGTATTTCCTTCTTAGAATATGTTTAGAGGTGTGAAAGTAATCTAGTTAAAAGTTGTGGAGATGAGAATGCTTAGGTTTATGTTTAGCTTTACACTTAGAGACAAAACAGGAAACAAATAAATTGCTGAGAGGGTTGGTGTAGTTAAAGTGGCATACATTATTAGAAGGAGGTAAGATAATGGATTTAAGTTAAATTCAGCCAAATGCCTAAAAAACTAAATATTAATTTCAAAAATTTCTTAATTCATATTTGATCATGTTCCGATGTTTTTCAAATTAATGTTCGACTGATCAATGATCTTTGACGGAGCTCACATCACTACGATGTTAAATGCCAAAACTACTGAAATTTAGATTTATCCAATTCATTGAAATTCATAAAATCCAACACTAATGTCATTCTAATTATATTTTTTTATTTTTTCAAGGGTTTATTCTAAAGCATAAAACCTAAATCCTTCACTCTTGGAGACAAAATGCAAAGCAAGTATATCCATGAAAAGTTTACATAACAAATTTATTTATATCTTTACACATCCCATACATAAACAGACAAATTGAAAAGAAAGAATGATGTGTGCAAGCTTGTCTTCCTCACTGGTTTCAGCAAAGATGAATAATAGTGCGAGCAAGCTTACCTTCCTCACTGGTTACAGGTAGGAGCGGAACACAAGGATGAGAATGATGAGTGTTTCGATGGTCTCTGTTAGCCCCAATCTTGTCCTTATCTTCCTAACTAGCTTGAATGACGACTGTATTGAGAGGTAAATGGCTTTTAGGGAGAAACCGAGATATGAACGAGCGAAGAGAAATAATAGTGTGAACAAGAATACCTACTAAGAGCTAAGCAGAGGGATGGGAATAATGAGAGTTTCGATGTTCTCTATAAGTCGAGATCCCCTTGTTGTCTTCCCAATTAGTTCAACTCCGTTGAAGGTGAGGGTTTTGGCAAAATCGAGGAGGAAGGCGAAGAGCTTTTCGAGCATGAATGGGAGAGGGGAAAGAAGGAAATGAGGGCTTTCGGTGCAGAGCTATAAATTAAGATCCTTTTCGATGGTTGAGATATGGCTCGTAGCCATCGGCATACTCGTCAGCTTATGAACTAGGAAAAATGACTGTTAATTACTGATGACTTTTGGTCGTCAGTTTTATTCAGGGTTTAACTGACGTTTTATACGGTCGTAAAGTCTAAATATGTCGTCGGAAATAATTTCTAAGAAGAAGAGACGGATTTAGTAATAGTTATACAATCATAAATTAAATCCCTGAAATTTCATTTTTAAGCTGTCGGAAAAAAGTTATGTTATTTTTGACGCGGCCGAAGTTGTCGGTCATGCCAAAAATTGTAACTGATTTTCCAGTAGTGTAGAAGAAGGGATATAAGAGAGACCAAACCCAAATGAACTCGAAAGATGCGAGGCGATGAGCCTTTCCTAATTTATATAGGATGGAGCAATAAGAATAGACCTCGAAGAAGAGTTGGGGAGAGCGGGAAAGTCACCAGAGGCCATAAGATTGAGGGGTTACGCCTGGTGGCCAACATAGAGCCTTCCAATAGCAAGCATTTCATGCCAAAACTAATAGATAATTATTAAAGTGTACATTGTCGTGCTAATTTACATTGATAGTCTGCTTATCATTAAATAATTACACAATATAAAAAAAAAGAGAGGATATTTACATACATACCTCTCGATTCTTATGTATTGATATCTAACACCTACACTTTAATTTATATATATATGCTATGAAAATATTTATTTCAATTGTTAAAAAATAGATATTTTTTTATTTAATATCATTGATTTGGGTGATATAAATGTAAAAATTAAAAAAAAAATTAATTTGTTAGATTTACACAAACTTAAGGACAGGGTCCGTTTGCGGCAGTTTATTTGGTGCGGTGACGTTTTGAAAACGCACCTGGTCTGTTTGGGTAAACTGTGTTTTGTTAGCTTATGCGTTTTCAAAACGTTGAAAACAACGTTTTCACACCGCACATGTTTATGTGCGGTGATAGCTTTCTAGTTGCGATCTAGTTTTTTCAAAAAAATAAAAATTTTGTAGTTGCTCTCATCTAGCTTCTCAACAGATTAATTTTAATCAGCTTATCAATGTTTATTCAATAAGCTGTAGCTGCTCCAAATAAACTTTGAGTCGTATGAAATCGTCCAAAAAAAAAAATCTTGAATTTAACAAATTATTATTGTTTGAATATTTGGTCTAACACTAATAATTAAATTTATTTTTTTAACATAATAAATTTGATTTATCAGTTCAGAACAAATAATTTTCTAGTCAGCTTAAATTTTGATTCTGACTGAAATTTATGGGCAACCATTCGCTCGGACTGACATGCATTTATCAGACACGTGCGAGAAGTAACATGCGCAGGTGTAGACAGCCAATGGGACAGATCGCTGACACAGATCCATAACTCGTGTTTCGTGCATGCGAGGCCATGTTTGTGGCTGATTAAAAGATTCTCAGGTTTTGGAGAATTTATTGGTGGTCCGATTCTGATCGTAGATCACGGGATCAGGGTATATTTCATTTTTTTTAAGATTAGGTGGGGCCTACCGAAATATATCCTGACCATAGATCACCTGATTTACGGTCAGGATTGGACACCGTCCGTATGGAATACACACTTTTACAAGAAACCCCTTCCCATGCGCCGCCCCCCCACCCCCAGCACCGAAATTCAAATTTTTACATACATGCTAAATATTAAACTAGTGGTATTTTTATGTGATATGAAAGAATTTGGTGATATTAATGGAAAAAGTAGCAAAGTTGAGATGTTTGATATGTAACTACATAGGAATTGGGTCCCACTACAAGGATGTTTAGACGACAAATGAGACTCACATAAGGTTATTATTGTAATTTGATATTAAATCGATGCAACAAATAATGAAATAAAAAAAGATACAAATTTTACATGGAAAACCCAATATGAAAAAATCACAGGCAGACGAGGAGAATTCATTACATCAAATAAGAGATTAGAAATAGAGTATGTCTTGCACAAAACAGAAGAGAGATATACATAGTTTTAGCAATACCTATTTAAAGAAAATAATTAAAAGAGAGCCAATAAAATAATAATGCACGGATTGCATTCTAAAAACTATTATAAGCTTGATATAACGGCCAATACCTTCAATATGTTTGCTCAAAATTTCATTTTGAATTCACAATTCGTCTGGTCATAATTTCCTTATGAGACGAAGAAAGATCCAAAAAATTTAAGTCATAAATTTAGCAATCTCTATCTTGACAAGAATTTCCAAAGAATGTAACGAATAAAACCTTTTCCACCTCTCCTCAAAGCCCTAATGATCATAAACCAACCATGTTTAATCAATATTCAAACTTAGCTATTAGAAGTTCTTTAGTGATGATATTCGTCGAATTATCATGGGTACTGATCTTGCTCACAACAATATCCCCACGAGCGATAACTTCACGAACCAAGTGATATCTAACATTAATTTGCTTAGTTATTTCATGAAATATTTGATCTTTGCCAAGATAAACAACACTCTGACTATCACACAGCAGTGTTGTTATTTTCAAATCCTTACTAAGCTATTCAATTGGACCTTTCAACTAGAGAGCTTCTTTGCAAGCTTCAGTAATTGTCACGTACTCAACTTCAGTAGTAGATAGTGTCACTATTGTTTGTAAAGTAGCCTTCAAGTTAATCACACATCCACCAATAATAAACATGTATCATGTAAGTGATCTCCTTCTATCAAGATCTCCAATCATGTAAGTGACCCGGACTACAAACAAACATCTTTTGTTCCCCATAGATACCTGAGGATCCGGTGAACTACTTTTCAATATTCCGTAACCAAATTGTTAATATATCTACTAATTACACTGACTGCATATGATAAATTTGGATGAGAACATATCATAGTATACATGAGAGATCACACTACAATGGAATATAAAACTTGAGACATATATTTAATCTCATTCTCAGATTGTAAACACAAAGCTGATGAAAGTCTGAAATGCGCAGCTAATAGAGTAATAACATGCTTGGCATTTTGCATATTAAATCTATTTAATACTATTTCATTGTACTAGTTTTGACTTAGAAATAATTTGTCTGCATTTCTATCACTTTTAACCTCCATGCCAAGTATTTTCTTTGTAGCTCCCAAATCTTTCATTTCAAACTCACTGTTAAGTCAAGCTTTTAATATCTCGATACCTTCTTTATTCTTATCAGCTATCAACATGTTATCGATATATAAGAGCAAGTAGATAAATAATCCATTAGTATTTTTCTTAAAGTAAACACAACTATCAAAATAGCTTCTCTAAAAATTTTTAGCAATCATGAAAGAGTCAAACTTCTTATACAATTTCCTGGGAAACTGTTTCAAATCGTACATAGATTTCTTCAACCAACAAACATGATCTTCTTTTTCTATAGCCACGAAAACCATAGGCTGCTGCATATAGATGTTCTCTTCTAGCTCTCTATGCAAAAAAAAAAAAAAACAATCTTTACATCTAATTGCTCAAGCTCAAGATCATACATAACCACAATAGCAAGTAATGCTCGAATTAAGCTATGTTTGACAACTAGAGAGAAAACATCAATAAATTCTACACCTGGAATTTGTCTGATTCAATTTCCAATAAGCCTAGCCTTATTTTGGGCATCTTCAAATCCTAGTGTACCTTCCTTCCTCTTAAACACCCATTAGAAATGAACAACTTTCTTGCCTTGAGGTAATTTTTCTAAATCCCAAGTTTTATTTTTATGTAGAGATTCAATCTCCTCTTGCATAGCCATCATCCACTTATTAGTTTCAATTGAATTCACGACTTCATTATAGATAGAAGGCTCTTCACCACACTTATTACCTTCAGCTACATTTATAGCATAAGCAACCAAATCAGCCTTACCATATCTTGACGAAGGCTTAATTTCTCTTCTTGACATTAAATTAATGTGATGATTGTAGTTGTGAGGTGGGAAAACAAAGTCATCATGATTTTTCTAAATTTGACTCAGAAGTTATGCCCAAGGATGTACTTGTTTCAATTTGAAGTTCCACTTCTCTGCTAGACATTTCTTCATGATCATCATTTTCAGATTCTATAATAGATATTTTATGTAACATCATAGAATCATCAAATATAACATCTCTATTAATGATCACTTTCATGGGTTTTCAACGGCATAACTTATAACCTTTTACTCTAGTTTTATAACCAAGAAATACACACTTTATAAATCTAGGCTCTAATCATTATTAAAATGAACATATGCAGAGCAATGAAAACTTCCTTAATTAGAGTAATCTTTAGGATTAATTGATCAAATATCCTATAATTTTTCTTATGTCAATAGCAATGGAAAGAGAGGATTCACCAATTAGCAAGCTGTAGAAGCAACCCAAAATGGTTTAGGTAGCTTGGCAATGGAGAGTAAGCAATGAAACTTCTCCATTATAGTTTTATTCATTCACTCTGCTACACCATTTTGATGAGGGGTGTGTCGAACTGTGAAGTCTCTTATAATTCCTTCTGATTTGAAATAGACATTCAATTTCCAGAATATAACTCCAACCTATTATTAATGCAAAGACATTTGTTTTTCTTTTCAATCTGCTTCTCGTTCATGATATTTAATTCCTTAAATGTTGTAAGAATATCACTCTTCTGCTTCAAAAGAAAACCCAATTTTTTTTTAGAAATCATCAATGAATATATCTGACACATCCTTCAAATGGTAGTGTAAATGGTCCCCAAAGGACATAATGCATGTAGTCTACTATTTCATTAGTATTGTGAATATCAGTATTGAGCTTAACTCATTTTTAATTCTCAAACACACAATGTTCACACACCTTCAATTTTGTAATGTTTTGACCATTTAGAAGTCTTTTTTTTTGCTCAGTTAAATCATCCCATTCTCACTCATAAGTTCAATGCGCTTATACCAAAGTCTGTTTGCTTCATCTTATAATATGAAAGACGTAGTAATTGCTACATCACCTACCACAATAAAGACTTGAAAGACATATAACCCTACAACCTTTTTCTGACCTTTCATCATAATAAGAGATCTTTTGCCTACCTTCAAAACTCCACCATCACCAAAGTACTTATACCAATTAACACCAAGATTAATTAAAGAAATTAGATTCCTTTTCAGATCCAGGACATGTCTCACATCTCCAAGTGTTCTAATGTCTCCGTCAAACATTTTGATTCAAATAGTTACGACACCGATTATCATAGAAGGATCATTATTAGCCATTAACATGATGACCTTTGACACTATTCATGTTGAAAAACAATCCCTAATAGGACACATATGAAATGTGCAAGGTGAATCAAGAATCCAATCATTACAAGATTCTCCTTTGGAGACAACCAGGATTTCACCATCATTAATAGCTTCTTCAACAATGCTGGCTTCACTAGAATGATCTGATTGTTTGCCATTCTGATTTGAAGTTGTCTTTCTATTTTTATTCTATAATGTGTAACATTCATATTTGATGTGTTCATTTTTCTTACAGTAATTGTATATCTATTCATTATTTCTAGATTTTGATATACTATTTGTATGAGGACCAAAACTCCTATTTTCAGTTCTATCTTGAACGACACGGTCTTCTTCTTGAGCAACAAGTTCATCCAAAAGTTGATTTATATTCTTCTTAGAAAGTAAAGCATCATATACTTCATCTAGAGTTAGTGTCTCTCACCCACACAAGATTTTATCTTTAAATGTTTTATATGATGAAGACAGTGAGCACAATAAGATTAATGTCAACTCTTCTTCGTCATACTTAACTTCTATGACTTTCAAATCAGAGACAATTTCCTTAAAGACAATTAATAGATGCATCTTCTATCATTCTATGAGAGTGTAAACACTGCTTTAAGTGCAACTTACTGGTCATACTTTTTTGTAAGCGCAATTGCTTTAATTTGAGTCATAACATGGTGACGGTTTTTTTTTCAAACATCAAGTAGAATTTGATTTGATAGATGAAAATGAATTTGAGAAAGAACCTTTCAATCTTTACGTTGCTTCTCCTCCAAAATTCATGATGAGGGCTTCCTTTCAAACCCACGTGGCACATCGTTAAGATCTATCTGTGCTAAGACTCCTCTCATCTTAACCTACCAAAGAGAAAATTTGTTGTTGCAATCTAAATGAGGAATGTTATACTTTACTATGTTCATCATTGAAATCAAGTATGACTCGAATACCACTTGTTGTAATTTAATATTAAATCGATACAACAAATAATGAAATAAACAAAAATAAAAGAACATACATATTTTAAGTGGAAATCCAAGATAGAAAAAATCACGAGCAAATGAGGAGAATTCACTATATCAAAAAAGAGATTACAAGTGGAGTGTGTCTTGCACAAAACAAAAGAGGAAGGGTTATTTATAATTTTAGTAATATTCGTTTAAAGGAAAAATTAAAAGAGAGCCAATAATACAATGACACACAAATTGCAATCCAATGACTATTAACAGCTTGATATAACAATCAAAACATTTAATTCGAGTGCTCGAAGTTTCATTTTGAAGCCACAATCCTTGTGGTCATAACTTTCTTATGAGATAAAATGGGACCCATAAAATTCAGGTAATAAATATAGCAGTTAATTATACAGTGGCGTGCTCAAATCTCATCCATCATCTGTACCCAACCAGCAAAAATTATCACTAAGGCTTCAATCAAATCTTCCAAATTCAGCAAAAAAATACCATAAACAGCACTCAACTCTCCCCATTAATAAAGCTCAAAATTCTATATAAGCGCATAAAGGAAGCCAGTAAATCTCAATAAACAACCAAAACATGGTACTTCTAAAACACCACCCCACTCTTCCGTGAAGCTAGCCTCTCCTTGGCAAGAAATCATGCTTTAGATAATATATCTGCCCACAGATAGATCCAAGTACGTACTCATTTCCATTATAATAACTTCCCTATTCTTGCAACAGCTGGGTACCTTCAATCTCCAAACAATCTTCATCCAACTCACTAATTACTTTCTATAATCTCAAACTGCAAACTTTTTTTTATATCATTTATCTCAACCTTGAACTGCAATTTACTTGGGGATTACTTTCTATAATCTCAAACTGTAAACTTTTTTTTTTTATGTCATTTATCTCAACCTTGAACTGCAATTTACTTGGGTTACTCTTCAGCACGAAATGGCCCTTGCTGCTACAGCTGAGGTAGTGCTAGGTTCCATTTCCTTTGGCATATTCTGGATACTTGCAGTCTTCCCAGCAGTCCCTTTCCTTCCCATCGGAAGAACAGCAGGCTCCCTCCTTGGCGCCCTTCTCATGGTCATCTTCCGTGTCATAACTCCTGAACAAGCCTACTCATCCATCGACATGCCCATCCTCAGCCTCCTCTTCGGCACCATGGTTGTCAGCATCTACCTTGAAAAAGCCCACATGTTCAAATACTTGAGTCAGCTTCTTTCATGGAAATCCAAGGGTGGCAGAGACCTGCTCTGCAGAATCTGCATCATTTCAGCTTTTTCAAGCGCTCTGTTCACAAATGACACCACCTGCATTGTTTTAACAGAATTCGTTCTTAAACTCGCAAAGCAAAACAAGCTCCCACCAAAACCATTTTTGCTTGCACTTGCCTCAAGTGCCAATATTGGTTCCACCACAACTCCCATTGGTAACCCTCAGAATCTAGTTATTGCAGTACAGAGTAAGATCTCATTTGGAAAATTCCTAGTAGGAATCCTTCCTGCAATGGTTGCTGGGATAGTGATAAACACCATAATTCTATTGTGTATGTATTGGAAATCCTTGTCCCCTGTGAAGGACGAAGAGGAGGTGGTTGAAGAAACTGTGGTGGATGGTGAGGTCCTGTTTCATAAGTTTTCTCCTGCAAGAATGTCACACCTTTCGAATCAGAATTCACAAGTGGAGGTTGGGGGAGATGAAGAGGAGAAGAACAGCGTTCAGATGAGTGGTGGGAGAGAGACGAGCTTGATGATTGGGGCTGAGGTGGAGAAGAAGAGCATTAGCAGGAAGGCTTTGTGCTTGAAAGGGTGTGTGTATTTGGTTACTGTTGGAATGTTGGCTGCTCTGTTGGTAGGGCTAAACATGTCTTGGACTGCAATTACTGCTGCGCTTGTTCTCATTGTTATTGATTTTAGGGATGCTGGGCCTTGTCTTGATAAGGTAATTATGCAAAATTTATATTATTTTAAAATCAAACTATACTTGTTCATGTTATTCAGAAGTGGAATTCTCTATAATGGTTTATGAAAGAAAAAGATAAGCCTGTCAGAAATTTGTATTTTTTCCTTCATTCTACAGTAATTCTGACATATATCACCATAAATTTTAGTTCCAAATATGGACCAAGCCAATGAAAACCAAAAAAGGAAGAGAGGAAGAAGGGAGCTTAGAGAAAGAGGCTTGGAAATTTTGCTATGCTATTGTCAAAAAGTATAAATTAATGTAATAAAAAATGTGAATTATACTTATTTTCTCAAAGACCTCACACAATTTAAATTATAAAGCATGAGTAAAGGAATGCTTGCTGTGAAATTAATAGATTTATAGAGCCCATAGCTATCAAAATATATGAAAAAGTCATGGACTCCAATTAGGGGAAGAGATGCATCTTTAAGTACATTAAGTTTTCTAACTAAATCCCCAACAACTTCAGTTTCAGGTAACAATTAGCTTTGGTATATTTTGATGGGTGCATCTGACAAGTTTTTTTATTTTTTTGTAATTGGAAGAGCAACCTTTGACAACTTTGACTGACAAATTCATGAGAAAATAGAACTTTTTATGGGAATATGCACTATATATTTGCTTATAAATTTTAATCTAATCTTAGTCTAGCTCATTCTAGTACAACCTTAACTTGATTATAGTTCCATCAGAGCTGGGCTTGGCTTATTAACTAGCTTGTTTAATTTGATTTGAGTTTCATTTAAACGAAAAATCAATCAGAGCAATCCTTTAGATATCTAACCTAAATTTGTAATACTTATAATTAAGCTGGATGAACCATAATAATATTCTTGATGACTCACTCAGAAAAAAATAAAGAAAGGAAGAAGAGTTGCATGCATGATAAGCTTCAATTTTCCCACACACACAGGCACACACACATATGCCACCTTATCCATGTATGTATGTATATATATATATATATTAAGTGACTTCGGTCATTTAAGATGTAATTAACTATAGAGGCTTGCCCTCATAGGAAGCTTTTCCGAAACCAGCTTAAAATAAACCCTATTTAATTCTTCATATTAAATAGGGGAAATTGTCGGCAAATAAAATGATTTTGCAGAACAAACGGATGTCATATATTTCTTAGTTTATTTGATTAAGTCTCATCCTCAAGTCTTGTGTTTATCTTTCGGGATAGATATAGGGTTTGAGATATAGTGCTCTTTCATTTAAACTATGAAAAATATGGGATCAGTTTGATTTCATATTTTTTTAAACTACATATATATATATATATATTAAAAGTTAAAATAATGATATTTTTATTATGAGATGAAAAATTTGGGTGGTAAAAACATAGAAAATAAAATTTAGATGTTAGACATACAGATACATAAGAATTGGTTGGTATGTGAGGCAATTCTTACGCATTTAATTATTTTTTGCATCCTGACACTCTTGTTCCCAAACTATGTTCAGGTTTCATATTCTTTATTAATATTCTTCTGCGGCATGTTCATCACTGTAGAAGGATTCAACAGAACAGGAATACCAAGTGTTTTTTGGAACTTCATGGAACCTCATGCAAGGATTAACCATGCAACTGGAATGGCTGTGCTCGCTCTTGTTGTGCTTCTCCTATCAAATGTTGCTTCCAATGTTCCTACTGGTAATTTGACTCACTTATATTTTTATTTTTCTATTGCACAATTATTAGTAGTAATGTTCCATTTGCAGGGATTATTTCATACACAACACTTGAAACATTATTATTCATCAAATTAGTATTCATGTGCTTTTTTTGAACTATTGAACTTAATGCTTTTACATGTGCCACAGTCGAATCAGGGAGAATTTGATAAGAATGAATAATATGAAAAATAGATGAAAGATATTGATAGATTTGTAAATAGGATTATTCAGAGTGTTATCTATGTAACAAATTAATGTGTTATGCTTTTAGTTTAGTATAAAATTACATATATAGAAACTCACCGGATAAATAATTGAAGTAACTTGCCACTAAAAAAGTGGCCTTGACTGTGGATACTGCGTTCTTAATATAAACTTTAGAGAACTCTCACCTGACAACAAGCAAGCAGACCTTGGAACTTGTGTGATAGGCAAGAGCAGGTGCGCCATATTGAGTTAACATGATTAAGTTATAGCAAAAACTAAATAGAAGAATAGAGAGGATTCTGTAAGAACATTTAAGTATTAGGTATTATGTATTCTACTAACTGAAGGTGACATAGTAAATGGTATTTATAGGGAAGCTATAGTATCTTTCTGTTACGAAATGTTTTAGATGATTATCAGTATTCGGTTGGGATGAGCAGATGTGGAGACAAGAACCTAATGTTATTGTATATGCTGAAGAGTTTGGAGAAAGATTTATTCTGTTTTATATCATTGCCATGCAAGTTAATTATCTGTCTTGGATTAATTGTGGGCTTAGAACGGAGATGGATGAGTTATGTTGAATAGAGGAGTTTGGTAAATAGGTCCTCATAATTGATCTTGATTGTGATGCGTTAATATGATTTGAGATTTAATACAATCACATAT
>NW_018220143.1:0-1674 GCF_001263595.1 Phalaenopsis equestris
TGTTTTATACTATTATAGCATATTGTAACTTGTGTGTAAACATGTACTGTTTATATGAGCATTCACATTGTTTCTTTTCCGTCTAAAAAAACTTACTTTAGTCTTGATTATTTTACCGAGGTTTTTGTTTCTCACTCTATACTGTTTACTTTTAAGAAGAGGAAAGTAGCTATTTAAATAAATAGTATAGAGTGAGAAACAAACTGATAACTTTTACCGTTATCAGTTTAAGTTATCTATTTAAGTGAGAAACAAAATAACAGTAAGTATAACTTTTATCTATTTAAGTAAGTAAGTATAACTTAAATAAGTAAGTATAACCTCCAAAGAAGTTATTAGTTTAATAGTATAACTTTTATCTATTTAAGTAAGTATAACTTAAACAGTATAGAGTAAGTAAGTATAACTTTTACCGTTATCAGTTTAAGTTATCTATTTAAGTAAGTATAGAGTGAGAAACAAACTGATACTTGATTTTTATCTTACTTAAATAGATAAAAGTTATACTTACTTTTAAAAGATAAAACTTACTTTTAAAAAAACTGATAACTTTCATAGGTGGGTGCTCTCACTCTATACTGTTTACTTTTTTTTATCAATATCCAAGATGAGTTCCTCCGCAAGCATAATATTATTTGTGATCCCTCTCCCTTTAATAAAGACAGATTGATTCAAGGAAATTAATTTGTGGAGATGAGGTTGAATACGCCTGACCAAAATTTTACTGATCATCTTAGATATGACAGAAGTCAGAGAAATAAGTCTAAAATGGTCCCAAGAGCTTGTTTGAGTGCTTTTGGGAATATGAATGATAAGAGCGGCAGCGAAATAATTTCTAGTCCCTTAAAGAAACTTTGTATAGCTTCCACCACCTTATCTTTAACAATACTCAGCATGTAATATAGAAAGCAGAGGTGAAACGGCCTTGTTGCAATTAAAGTCCAGGAGGGTAGAAGAAAAGTTTTTGAATTTACACAAAATGCGATCATCCGGAGAGGAGACCAATGGTTCCAAAATAGCAAAGATACCGACCTTATGAATCCTTATCATTGACTTGAGTCTACCAAGGGAGTAAGGATCTGCAACTCCCCTGATATTCCAAATTAGGACATTAAATATGAGAAGACATATGACCCTTCCTTGAAGATCTAGTTTGGGTCCGTCCATTTTCTCCATCTGAAAAGTAGTGATTCATATCTAACAAAATGTTCCCACTATTATGTTTTTGCACATCCTCTTGGCCTCTATGCTTCCTCCGACGATACTTTTGAACATGTCATTCATCACTTAATATGTTAGAAATATCCTCCAAAGAAGTATCAGATAGAACATCAGAATGATGAGAATATAGAGAATTATTATCAGTATTCAAAGGTCAGGAAGAGAGGCCGAAGAAGGACGGACCCCCCTCAGAAATAGAAATGATATGAGGATCTGGAACGGGTAACACCTGCTTAGTTCTCCCAACAGGGGTAATGGCATTAGAGGTAAGAGGATATTGATTATTATCAGTATTCAAAGCATCAGAGAGAGAGACTGATGATAGTCAAGCCCTCTCAGTATTCGAAATAGTAGGCGGGGGAGCAAGGTATGACCTGCAAGGCACGTTCAACCTGCTGTCCCTCGATCTGGACCAAAGGGATAACAGTTGGGTGGGGAGCGGCAGGCATACAC